>NC_044034.1:70561320-70861320 GCF_901765095.1 Microcaecilia unicolor
TTTTGGTAATCTCTTCTCCTGAGTTATCGGCATACTCCCCCCGTTATGGTGGTCTAAGACAAGATGTTCTTTTTTTTTTTTTTTTCTTCTAATTTCTTGTAAGAAATTTTCTCTGTAAACCAAATGAATCTGTTTTTCTTGCTCAGTATTAAAGCTTGTAAAATGTTTAAAAGGATAAATAAAGGATATAAAAAAAAACAGGGTGGCCTCATGAGTTTAGTACTGAGGATATAGGAAGCGGACAGTAGGTGGGTGGGGGGGGGAAAAACGGAAAATGGCACAGGGTAAGGGGTTATCTGGATAAATTACTATAAAAGGCACAATGTGATGGGATATGATGGAATGGGAATGGCTTGACTTGTTCATGTTTATGTTTGTTAAACTACCCTTTGCTCTGTGAATCAATAAAGATATTTCCAAAAAAAAAAAAAAAGAAATGAAGGGCTGTGTTTGGGGCATGGCAACCCTGCAGCCACAGACTATGTTTAAGGTGTCACTAGAGGCTAGCTTCCAGCTGCTGCTGAACCACAAAGGACTGTCCTTGCTATGTCCCGGTCCTGTGAAGTAACAGGACCGAGACTGTTTGTTCTGTAAATAAACACCTATTATGTTGCACTTATACCTCCAGTCTGGCTGTATTATTAATCCAGTCACGCCCAAAACCCGCTCAGTATCTTACATAGGGTCACTGAATAAGTATTTATTTTCCTATTTTCAGGTCCGACACTATTGGGAAACTCTATCAAAGGACACCTCCACTGACTGGTCTTTGGGCAAGTTGGATACACAGTTTGCTCAAATGCCCACCTCACTCAATAAACTCCTACTGGTATAAACTTATTAAATTCAAGTCCCAGGTTCTGGAGCTTACTGCCCCTAAGGAAAAATGACAAAGTGACCGTCATCAAGAAACACTGAGCCCCAGTTTTTGGCACTTTTTGATGTTCTGAGCACTTACATAAAATCTGCAGATATGCAGGAAACTCGGTACAAATCTTGCATAGATGCTATCAAACACAGGAGAGGGGACACGGTTGGGCCTTTGGGACAATGTCATATGTCTTAAATGCAAACCTCTCATAGGCTCCTATGTTCATTCTTTCCTAGAATGCCACAATCTAATTATTTTGGGTCACGCTCTTCCACTTATTGAGTATGCTTCATTGATCTGTTGAGTGAGACTATGGGACATTACTGTTGGGAATTCAGAGTCCTTGGTAGCGCAGAGACTATCTCTGCCACAGGATCGATTTGTTTATAATGCCTGTTGCTAATTAAAAAGGTTATTCTTGCACATTGGCTCTCGACTGACCCACCACCCTTCCAGCACTGAGTGGCTAAAAGAGACCTTACTCAGATTGAAATTCTCACTTACCAACGGCTCACCACATTGATAAGTGCACCTATGTTGCTCTGTAGCATACTTTTGAATAAGCTGGTCAGGGGGACCCTTTTAGTATTCTAGATATTGGTTGAGACAGCAGGTGTGGGGACAGGTTGAATGTGAGGGCAAAAATGTATGGGCACTTGTGTGGGTATTTGGTTGGTGTGGGAAATGTGGCTGGTTGTATGTTTGTTGGGGTACATACTTCAAAAAGTTACAGTGTGGGATGTGGGAACTGGCATACCAAGACTCATCTCTGTTCTGATTTACACTGAAAATGTGCTGGGGTCTCACTCGTGTTATGCAGGCTATAGCGAATGCTACATACCTGTAGAATATTCTCCAAGGACAGCAGGCTGATTGTTCTCACTGATGGGTGACGTCCATGGCAGCCCCTCCAATCGGAACACTTTCTAGCAAAGTCCTTTGCTAGTCCTCGCGCGCCGAAGCACCGCGCATGCGCGGCCGTCTTCCCCCGAACCGGCTCGTGCCGGCCAGTCTCATATGTAGCAAGACAAAGAAGGGAAGACACAACTGCAAAGGGAGCGGGCGGTTCTCACTGATGGGTATCCCTAGCCCCCAGGCTCACTCAAAACAACAACCATGGTCAATTGGGCCTCGCAACGGCGAGGACATAACTGAGATTGACCTAAAAAATTTACCAACTACTGAGAGTGCAGCCTGGAACAGAACAAACATGGGCCTAGGGGGGTGGAGTTGGATTCTAAACCCCGAACAGATTCTGAAGCACTGACTGCCCGAACCGACTGTCGCGTCGGGTATCCTGCTGCAGGCAGTAATGAGATGTGAATGTGTGGACAGCTTTGCAAATCTCTTCAATAGTGGCTGACTTCAAGTGGGCTACCGACGCTGCCATGGCTCTAACATTATGAGCCGTGACATGACCTCAAGAGCCAGCCCAGCCTGGGCGTAAGTGAAGGAAATGCAATCTGCTAGCCAATTGGATATGGTGCGTTTCCCCACAGCCACTCCCCTCCTGTTGGGATCAAAAGAAACAAACAATTGGGCGGACTGTCTGTTGGGCTGTGTCCGCTCCAGATAGAAGGCCAATGCTCTCTTGCAGTCCAATGTGTGCAGCTGACGTTCAGCAGGGCAGGAATGAGGACGGGGAAAGAATGTTGGCAAGACAATTGACTGGTTCGATGGAACTCCGACACAACCTTTGGCAAGAACTTAGGGTGAGTGCGGAGGACTACTCTGTTATGATGAAATTTGGTGTAAGGGGCCTGGCTACCAGGGCCTGAAGCTCACTGACTCTACGAGCTGAAGTAACTGCCACCAAGAAAATGACCTTCCAGGTCAAGTACTCAGATGGCAGGAATTCAGTGGCTCAAAAGGAGGTTTCATCAGCTGGGTGAGAACGACATTGAGATCCCATGACACTGTAGGAGCTTGACAGGGCTTTGACAAAAGCAAACCTCTCATGAAGCGAACAACTAAGGCTGTCCTGAGATCAGCTTACCTTCCACACGGTAATGGTATGCACTGATTGCGCTAAGGTGAACCCTTACAGAGTTGGTCTTGAGACCAGACTCAGACAAGTGCAGAAGGTATTCAAGCAGGGTCTGTGTAGGACAAGAGCGAGGATGTAGGGCCTTGCTGTCACACCAGATGGCAAACCTCCTCCACAGAAAGAAGTAACTCCTCTTAGTGGAATCTTTCCTGGAAGCAAGCAAGATGCGGAGACACCCTCTGACAGACCCAAAGAGGCAAAGTCTACGCTCTCAACATCCAGGCCGTGAGAGCCAGGGACCGGAGGTTGGGATGCAGAAGCGCCCCTTCGTCCTGTGTGATGAGGGTCGGAAAACACTCCAATCTCCACGGTTCTTCAGAGGACAACTCCAGAAGAAGAGGGAACCAGATCTGACGCGGCCAAAAAGGAGCAATCAGAATCATGGTGCCTCGGTCTTGCTTGAGTTTCAACAAAGTGTTCCCCACCAGAGGTATGGGAGGATAAGCAAGCAGACCCTCCCCCCAGTCCAGGAGGAAGGCATCCGATGCCATCTGCCGTGGGCCTGAAGCCTGGAACAGAACTGAGGACTTTGGTTGGCTCGAGATGCGAAGAGATCTACCAAGGGGGTGCCCCACCTGGAAGATCTGTCGCACTACACGGGAATTGAGCGACCACTCGTGAGGTTGCATAATCCTGCTCAACCTATCGGCCAGACTGTTCTTTACGCCTGCCAGATATGTGGCTTGGAGCACCATGCCGTGACGGCGAGCCCAGAGCCACATGCTGACGGCTTCCTGACACAGGGGGCGAGATCCGGTGCCCCCCTGATTGTTGATGTAATACATGGCAACCTGGTTGTCTGTCTGAATTTGGATAATTTGGTGGGACAGCCGATCTCTGAAAGCCTTCAGAGCGTTCCAGACCGCTCTTAACTCCAGAAGATTGATCTGCAGATCGTGTTCCTGGAGGGACCAGCTTCCTTGGGTGTGAAGCCCATTGACATGAGCTCCCCACCCCAGGAGAGACGCATCCGTGGTCAGCACTTTTTGTGGCTGAGGAATTTGGAAAGCACGTCCCAGAGTCAAATTGGACCAAATCGTCCACCAATACAGGGATTTGAGAAAACTCGTGGACAGGTGGATCACGTCTTCTAGATCCCCAGCAGCCTGAAACCACTGGGAAGCTAGGGTCCATTGAGCAGATCTCATGTGAAGGCGGGCCATGGGAGTCACATGAACTGTGGAGGCCATGTGGCCCAGCAATCTCAACATCTGCTGAGCTGTGATCTGCTGGGACGCTCGCACCCGCGAGACGAGGGACAACAAGTTGTTGGCTCTCGTCTCTGGGAGATAGGCGCGAGCCGTCCGAGAATCCAGCAGAGCTCCTATGAATTCGAGTTTCTGCACTGGGAGAAGATGGGGGTCCAAGAAACAAAGGGGCAGACGATCTGCAAACTCCAAAGTGGAAACTGTACAAAGCAGATCGTTGATAAACTGAGATGTATTTTATTAATATCACAAAATTAGATTAAAAAATGTATATACAGCAACTCATATACATATACATATTATAGCCCGACACAGGCCGTGTTTCGCCCAACTGGGCTGCTTCAGGGCTAAAAATAATAATAAATAGATAATAAATTATGCATCTTATCATCTAAATAAAAACATAAACTAATAACATAGAAATTGCATGATTTGAACATAAATAATATTATAAAAGTATGTTTTAAAAAAACAAAATGACATAAAATACAAATGTTTTACATCTATAATTACATATAAATAATATCATATCTATAACGTCAAAACCCACACAGACACTTTATTTATAATAAAAATTGGACTATCAGAAATCGCGTGTGTTAGTCGCAAATAGGTAATATATCAACCACATATATACAGGTACATGTTACAGAAGCCCACAAAGATAATTATGGAATATCACAAGAAACGCACAGAACGTATATACAGGAAAATAGATACAGACATAACAATATTCAGACATCAGACATCCATCCTCAATAATATGATAAAATTCAATTCTATTCTATAATTCAAAAGGCACCCACCTATATAGTGGTATTCCACCATCAAACCAGAGATATTGCTGGAGAAACGGCTAAAAAGATACAGAAAGGGAATGTGACAAAACAGATAAAAATAAAGATAATAATAATGATAATAATAAAAATAAAAATATATATAAAATAATGAGAATAAAAATAAAAATAAAAAGGTATGATCAAAAGAGTAATGTGATAAAATGATATAATAAAACTCACGTATATTGTCTATATTCTGAAAAAAACAACTCGTCTGGAAATGCAGAAACAATAGTTATAAACCTGTGTAGAAAAATATATAGTGAAAATATGGAAATATATATATAAGAGAAAATGTGATAGAAAGAACCTCAGCCAATTTGCAGAGATATTCACAGGGGGGCCATGTGATCCACCGCAACGCTTCATTATTATGTGCTGTAAACAGTTTTTAAAGCCATTGTGGCGTTACTCTATATATGCCAGATACTAAGCTTCTGATACGATTACAGCGTCGCGCTATTCAATCTAAAGGAGTAAGGGAATCTATTTTTGTAGGTGGCAGACGTCATCCACAGCGGATAATTTAACTTTGTTTTGAATATAAACAGCAGGTTATATCTGATAATGGTAGTATCTCAGCTTTTGTGCCCTATCAAAGGCGCAATGGTTTGAAAAGTTTTCCTCTATGTAAGCCTAAGCTTATGACACGATTACAACGTCGCGCTATTTAATCTAAAGGTAGAGAAATCTGTTTTTGTAGGATGCAGACGTCATCCATAGCGGGCAACTTAACTTTATTTTAAATATAATCATCAGGCTATATCTAATAGTAGTAGTATTTCAGCTTCAGTACCCTATCAAAAGCGCAATGGTTGAGAATCAAACTTACCTGAGGTCGAATGAATAGCCTCTTACTTCCAAACGCGCTGAAAAAACGCTGTGGCGAGACCGGAAGTGAGTTAAAAAGAGAAAGATCAAAGGTCAACCATGCTTAGTAAAAATCGCCGAAAGAAACCCTTTTAATACAAATTTATTGGTGCTCGATGTTAAATATCGATTAGATACAGGTATTTTGTTCTTAGAAAGTTTTTAATTGATAGAACAAACGTATATCATCATTGGAGAAAAAAGTTGATTGACAGCCACTCGGAATATACGATGCTGTGACGGATAGAGGCAAGTGAATATATAGAAAAGAGTAAAAGTGAGTGATTACTTGAAAATCGAGAGATAACATATCCAGACTGAAAAAATAAATAAAATAAAAAAACAAATATGATTTTAAGAGGATAAAAGCGCAACCAGAGGTCAAAGGTTACCAGGCTGAAGTGAATGCTCGTCTTTTGGTATATATTTATTGCTACTCCAAGAAAGTGATATTTAAAAATAAAATAAAAATAAAAATGAAAATAGCTAAAAAAGACGTCATAAAATGCTTATATGAATGGAAGTATTGTAAAACAATAAAATATAGATAAATCAAAAAAAAAAAAAAAAAATATAGGGAGGGTGCCATAATCTATAAAAGTGGTCAAAGTAAGAATTATTATTGAGATGGATGTTTAATGTGTATACATGGTCATAAAAATACAGAATAATCAATTTCACCATTTAACCCATGTGGATGGAGGGTGTTTAGTTCAAAAATAAATTCCTGTTCTTTCCGTAATAAATGAGTATCAATTGGTCCACCTCTCCATTTATTTTTATGTACATAAATGGCGCAGAATCTGTACTCCTCAAATTTATGGCCCAATAATATTGAATGTTGTACTAATGGTTTTTCTATTAATTTTCGTTTAATTGCACTTCTATGTTCAATAATTCTAATATTAAGTTTCCTTTTTGTTTTTCCTACATAGACTAATTTGCAGGGACACATAGCAATATATACAACATTACTAGTTTTACAATTTGAAAATTGTCGGAGATGAATATCTTTATTTGCTGATGGTATATGAAGATTCTTAGTCTTCATATTGACTTTGCAAACCGAACATTTGCCACAAGGAAATGGCCTGTTGGTAAATGGTTCAATGTGGTAGTTATACTAGGTAGTGTGGAGGGAACCAGAAGGTCCCTTAGGTTGCGTTCACGCTTGTATGCCACTATGACTCTCTTTTGATTTATCTAATATTTATTTATATTGTTTTACAATACTTCCATTCATATAAGCATTTTTATGACGTCTTTTTTAGCTATTTTCATTTTTATTTTTTTTTAAATATCACTTTCTTGGAGTAGCAATAAATATATACCAAAAGACGAGCATTCACTTCAGCCTGGTAACCTTTGACCTCTGGTTGCGCTTTTATCCTCTTAAAATCATATTTGTTTTTTTTTTTTATTTATTTTTTTCAGTCTGGATATGTTTCTCTCGATTTTCAAGTAATCACTCACTTTTACTCTTTTCTATATATTCACTTGCCTCTATCCGTCACAGCATCGTATATTCCGAGTGGCTGCAATCAACTTTTTTCTCCAATGATGATATACGTTTGTTCTATCAATTAAAAACTTTCTAAGAACAAAAATACCTGTATCTAATCGATATTTAACATCGAGCACCAATAAATTTGTATTAAAAGGGTTTCTTTCGGCGATTTTTACTAAGCATGGTTGACCTTTGATCTTTCTCTTTTTAACTCACTTCCGGTCTCGCCACAGCGTTTTTTCAGCGCGTTTGGAAGTAAGAGGCTATTCATTCGACCTCAGGTAAGTTTGATTCTCAACCATTGCGCTTTTGATAGGGTACTGAAGCTGAAATACTACTACTATTAGATATAGCCTGATGATTATATTTAAAATAAAGTTAAGTTGCCCGCTATGGATGACGTCTGCATCCTACAAAAACAGATTTCTCTACTCCTTTAGATTAAATAGCGCGACGTTGTAATCGTGTCATAAGCTTAGGCTTACATAGAGGAAAACTTTTCAAACCATTGCGCCTTTGATAGGGCACAAAAGCTGAGATACTACCATTATCAGATATAACCTGCTGTTTATATTCAAAACAAAGTTAAATTATCCGCTATGGATGACGTCTGCATCCTACAAAAACAGATTTCTCTACTCCTTTAGATTAAATAGCGCGACGCTGTAATCGTATCAGAAGCTTAGTATCTGGCATATATAGAGTAACGCCACAATGGCTTTAAAAACTGTTTACAGCACATAATAATGAAGCGTTGCGGTGGATCACATGGCCCCCCTGTGAATATCTCTGCAAATTGGCTGAGGTTCTTTCTATCACATTTTCTCTTATATATATATTTCCATATTTTCACTATATATTTTTTCTACACAGGTTTATAACTATTGTTTCTGCATTTCCAGACGAGTTGTTTTTTTCAGAATATAGACAATATACGTGAGTTTTATTATATCATTTTTATCACATTACTCTTTTGATCATACCTTTTTTATTTTTATTTTTATTCTCATTATTATTTATATATATTTTATTTTTATTATTATCATTATTATTATTTTTTATCTGTTTTGTCACATTCCCTTTCTGTATCTTTTTAGCCGTTTCTCCAGCAATATCTCTGGTTTGATGGTGGAATACCACTATATAGGTGGGTGCCTTTTGAATTATAGAATAGAATTGAATTTTATCATATTATTGAGGATGGATGTCTGATGTCTGAATATGTTGTTATGTGCTGTATCTATTTTCCTGTATATACGTTCTGTGCGTTCTTGTGATATTCCATAATTATCTTTGTGGGCTTCTGTAACATGTACCTGTATATATATGTGGTTGATATATTACCTATTTGCGACTAACACACGCGATTTCTGATAGTCCAATTTTTATTAAATAAAGTGTCTGTGGGATTTTGACGTTATAGATCTTAATGATATTGATTTATATGTAATTATAGATGTATAAACATTTGTATTTTATGTCATTTTGTTTTTTTAAAACATACTTTTATAATATTATTTATGTTCAAATCATGCAATTTCTATGTTATTAGTTTATGTTTTTATTTAGATGATAAGATGCATAATTTATTATCTATTTATTATTTTTTAGCCCCTGAAGCAGCCCAGTTGGGCGAAACACGGCCTGTGTCGGGCTATAATATGTATATGTATATGAGTTGCTGTATACATTTTTTAATCTAATTTTGTGATATTAATAAATACATCTCAGTTTATCAACGATCTGCTTTGTACAGTTTCCACCTGGGAGAAGATGGGACTTTGGATAATTTATCACAAACCCCAGTAGCTCCAGGAGGAGAATAGTCATCTGCATGGACTGCAGGGCTCCTGCCTCGGATGTGTTCTTCACCAGCCAATCGTCGAGATATGGGAACACGTGTACCCCCAGTCTGCGAAGTGCCGCTGCTACTACAGCCAAGCACTTCGTGAACACTCTGGGCGCAGAGGCGAGCCGAAAGGGTAGCACACAGTACTGAAGTGACGTGTGCCCAGCTGAAATCGCAGATACTGTCTGTGAGCTGGCAGTATCGGGATGTGCGTGTAGGCGTCCTTCAAGTCCAGAGAGCATAGCCAATCGTTTTCCTGAATCATGGGGAGAAGGGTGCCCAGGGAAAGCATCCTGAACTTTTCTTTGACCAGATATTTGTTTAGGGCCCTTAGGTCTAGGATGGGACGCATCCCCCCTGTTTCTTTTCCCACACGGAAGTACCTGGAATAGAATCCCAGCCCTTCTTGCCCGGATGGCACGGGCTCGACCTCATTGGCGCTGAGAAGGGCGGAGAGTTCCTCTGCAAGTACCTGCTTGTGTTGGAAGCTGTAAGATTGAGCTCCCGGTGAACAATTTGGAGGTTTTGAGGCCAATTGAGGGTGTATCCTTGCCGGACTATTTGAGAACCCACTGATTGGAGGTTATGAGAGGCCACCTTAGGTGAAAAGCTTTCAACCTCCCTCCGACTGGCAGGTCGCCCGGCACTGACACTTGGATGTCGGCTATGCTCTGCTGGAGCCAGTCAAAAGCTCGCCCCTTGCTTTTGCTGGGGAGCCGAGGGGCCTTGCTGAGGCGCACGCTGCTGACGAGAGCGAGCGCGCTGGGGCTTAGCCTGGGCCGCAGGCTGTCAAGAAGGAGGATTGTACCTACGCTTGCCAGAAGAGTAGGGAACAGTCTTCCTTCCCCCCAAAAATCTTCTACCTGTAGAGGTAGAGGCTGAAGGCTGCCGGCGGGAGAACTTGTCGAAAGCGTGTCCCGCTGGTGGAGCTGCTCTACACTCTACACTGCTCGACTTTTTCTCCAAAAATATTTCCGCACGGCAAGGCGAGTCCGCAATCCGCTGCTGGATTCTATCTCCAGGTCGGAGGCACGCAGCCATGAGAGTCTGCGCATCACCACACCTTGAGCAGCGGCCCTGGACGCAACATCAAAGGTGTCATACACCCCTCGGCCAGGAATTTTCTGCACGCCTTCAGCTGCCTGACCACCTCCTGAAATGCTTGGCTTGCTCAGGGGGCTTGTCCACCAAGCCCGCCAACTGCCGCACATTCTTCTGCATGTGTATGCTCGTGTAGAGCTGGTAGGACTGAATTTTGGCCACAAGCATAGAAGAATGGTAGCCTTCCTCCCAAAGGAGTCCAAGGTTCTAGAGTCCTTGCCCGGGGGCGCCAAAGCATGCTCCCTAGAACTCTTCCTTCTTTAGGCCAAATCCACAACTCCAGAGTCGTGAGGCAACTGAGTGCGCATCAGCTCTGGGTCCCCATGGATCCGGTACTGGGACTCGATCTTCTTGGGAATGTGGGGATTAGTTAGAGGCTTGGTCCAGTTCGCCAGCAATGTCTTTTGAGGACATGATGCATGGGTACTGTGGACGCTTCCTTAGGTGGAGAAGGATAGTCCAGGAGCTCAAACATTTCAGCCCTGGGCTCGTCCTCCACAACCACCGGGAAGGGGATGGCCGTAGACATCTCCCGACAAAGGAAGCGAAAGACAGGCTCTCAGGAGGAGAGAGCTGCCTTTCAGGAGAGGGAGTGGGATCAGAAGAAGACCCTCAGACTCCTCGTCAGAGAAATATCTGATGTCCTCTTCCTCTTCCCACGAGGCCTCACCATCGGTGTCAGACACAAGTTCAGGGACCTGTGTCTGCAGCCGTGCCCGGCTCGACTCCGTGGAACCACGGCCACGGTGGGAGCGTCGAGAGGTAGACTCCCTCGCCCGCACCGGCGAAGCTCCCTCCGCCGACGTATCGGGGAGCCTTCCTGGGAGGCTACCGCAGTCGGTACCGCAAGCGGCACCGATGTCGGAGACCTCACCCCGGCAATGGGCCAGCCGGCCCTCGCTCGATGGTACCGGAGGCGCAAGCACCCCCTACCGGAGGGGTAGGGCGCAACAGCTCTCCCGGATCTCTGGAGAACGGCCCGGAGGCTCTCGTGCAGAGCGGCTGTGGAAAAGACATGGAAGCCGATGCAGGAGTCGATGTCAGAACCTGTTCCGGGCGTAGAGGCTGTTCCGGGCTGTCCAAAGGGGAGCGCACCGACACCTCTTGAACAGAGGGCGAGCGGTCCTCTCGGTGCCGATGCCTACTGGTGCCGACTCCCTCGCGACCCAGAGCTCTCGGTGCCGACACGGGAAGGGGACCGGTGACGATGCTTCTTCGACTTTTTGGGACAAGCATGTCACCGGAGCTTCCCAGCACCGACGAGGAGGATGTAGAATCCAGTCGTCTCTTCCTCGGGGCCGAGGCCGAAGGGGTCGGTCTCGGGGTGTACCGCAGGAGCCCTCAGGGTAGGGGAGACCCACCCGAAGGCTCACCGCCACCAGCAGGGAATGGACAGCCCTCACCTGCACTCCAGACGAAGCACCACCGTCCGACGACATCACAACGAGGAGGTCTCGATACCACCGCCCGACGCAGCCCTCCGATGTCGCCCCAGAGGGCCGATGCCTCGATGCACTCGATGCAATCGGGGCGAGGATGAAGGTCCGGGCGCCGACGACGTCGAAGCAGTCGATACTCCCGGTGCCGATGCCGACGAAGAGCCCGAGAGAATGTTCCACTAGGCTAATCTCGCTACCTGAGTCCGCTTTTGCAAAAGAGAACACAGACTACAGGCCTGCAGGCGGTGCCCAGCCCCCAGACACTGAAGACACGACGCGTGCCTGTCAGTGAGCGAGATTACCCGGGCGCACTGGGTGCACTTCTTGAAGCCGCTGGAAGACTTCGATGTCATGGGCGAAAACGCGCCGGCGAGATCAAAACTCGAAATGGCGAAAATGGCACCACAAAATAGGGGGAAAAACTTCGAACCGAGGCCTAAATAGGCCTACCCCGACGACGAAAGAAAACTTACCTGGGCAAAACTAGAAGTACAGGAAGGGAGCAGACCGAAAACGTCTCCTTCCGACACTCTTTTTTTTTTTTTTTTAAAGCGAAGTCGAAAAACGACGCGCAAGGTCAACTTTCGGGGTGCGAACGGCGAAACACGACCGTACCGAGAGCGGACAAAAGAAGACTGGCCGGCACGAGCCGGTTCGGGCGGAAAGACGGCCGCGCATGCGCGGTGCGCATCGGCGCACGAGGACTAGCAAAGGACTTTGCTAGAAAGTGTTCCGATTGGAGGGCTGCCGTGGACGTCACCCATCATGAGAACAAGCAGCCTGCTTGTCCTCGGAGAACTGCTTGTTGTTCAGTGTAATTTGTTTTGTCTCATTGTTCGGCCTGACAATGTATTTGGCTATTTCCACTTTCCACTGTTTCTAAATAAATAAATTTAAAAAAATAATTTAATAATAAACATAAACAAACTGAAGAGCAGTTCTCATATAAGGCTCCATTGAAAGATGAAAACCACACGTGAGACTACTATCCTGTTTGTTCTTGGAGAACTAAAGATTACTCCTAGTTATCTACATTTAATAATGATATTCAGCCTGTGGTGTCATCAATTTTTAAACCACTGACAGCTGCAGGCAGAATTAATCTAGGATGTTCAATGCCAGGTCATGTCTGGGCACTAACACTGAATAACCAAGGTCAACTGCTGACCCAGAAGTTATGCGGGTGCCAGCTGATATTCAGCGCTGGCACTCATATAGCTAAGCAAGCAAAGATAGGACTGCCTTTTGTACAGTCATATCTATCTGCTGGTGCTTTGTTTGCTAAGGAATAGCAGGAGAGTAAACCAGAGTGTCAGGTTCTCAGGTTCAGAGCCCGGATCAAACGTGAGCCCTTGGGCTGCTGAGCGACAGCAGCAGGCAAACCCACCAACCAACGCTTGGCAAGCACACCCACCGGCAGGACTGCAGGCACCGCCCAGCAACGGAACACACGGACTGGAATCCCCCGGACTGGAGGACACCGGACTGGAATCCCCCGGACTGGAGGACACTGGACTGGAACACTAGACTGGAGCACACTGGACTGGAGCACACTGGACTGGTCCGAACAGCTTCACCTGCACTTAGCTACTAAGCCCCCCAGGAGTTGAGCTCCTGGGTTCGAGTAGCCGGCAGGACTTACCGGATACCGGATGACACAGGGACCAGGACTAGAACAAGCTGAAGCAGGAGTGCTCCAGGTACTCAACTAACTGCAGTGCTCCTATCCTAAAATGACAAACCTAAGCCCTCCCAAGCCCTGACCAACAGAAGAACTCCAAACAAAACCAACAAAAGTGATCCTAACAATAAACCCACAAAGGACTTCCCAAGCCCTAACCTACCAGGGGAGCTCCTAAGCCCTGCACAACAAAGGGACTTCCTAAGCCCTAAACTAACAGAGCAGGGAACCTAAATAAAAGCTAACACAGGTGCTACTGAGCACCAAGCTACCAGCAGTGCTCTACAACTCTAAACTAACTAAGGTGCCCCCACGCACCAAACAACCAGAAGAGTTCCTAGCACTAAAAGGGAAGACAGGGGAGCCACAAGGGAACAGCAAAAGAAAAAAACACCAAACTAGCAAAAGGTGCTTCCTAAACACCCAGCTACAGCTGTGCCCCACCGCACTAAATTAACCAAGCCCTAACCCAACAAGAGTTGTAACAGAAACTAACAGGGGAGCCACCAGGAAACAAGCAGGGAAGCTAAACACAACTCAAAGTGCACACTGCACAACCACTAACCTGGACCTTTAGCAAAAGCAAGCAGGGAACCTAGACACAAAGTCAGAAGTGCACACTGCACCACCCTACCTAAAGCCAATGTTGCAAAGGCCTTGAAGGAAAGAACACCACTTCCTTATCAAGGCCCTCCCAGATGATGTCACACTCCCTAGCCCCAGGCAACAGCACACTGACCCAGAGAGGCCCAACCCACACCAATGCAGTCCCTTGAAGCACTCGAAGCCAGTACCCAGAAAGGGAGCAGGGCAACTCAGGCAACATCCACAGCTGCAGTAAAGTGAAACAATTAGAGTCATGCTGCTGGAAGCTGCCAGCACAGAGAGAGAGAGCCAGCTCAGAAAGGACAGACAAAAGAACAGAAGCCAGCAAAGCTGACCACCAGGAAAAAGATAAGTTTGAGAGGGGTTATGACCACAATCATAACACAGAGTAAGGTTACAATTTCAGATGCAAGGTGATCAGCATGAAAGTTAAGGATACTCCAGAAGCAGGCAGATAGAGTCCACCGAAACACCATCAGAACATGTTTGTGCTGAACTTTCTGCGTGTGGGTGTTGAGTGAAGAAACATTATGAACAGCAGCTGTTGCTTGATTTAAGCTAACACTTCATGTGATCACTCATGTTGGGGTTAGTGAGTTTTACGATGTGCAAAAAAACTGTAAAAAATTTACAAATTCAGAAGAGTAAATGATTGAGAGGTGTGAAACATAGAGGGGCATTTTCAATATGATGCCTAAGTCCAACTTTGGACATTTTGCTCAAACATCTAGAATCCAAGTGGCGAATATAGTGATTTTTGTGCTTTGTGCATTTATCTTTTTGGTCCATTTTCGAAAAAAAAAAAAATGTTTGTGAAAACACACAAAATCAAGCCATTGGGATGTAGGAGGAGCCAGCATTCTAAGTAGACTGGCCACACAGACATCCCAGAAGAACAGCGGGACACCCTAGGGGGACACTGCAGTGGACTTCAAATAAAAGCTCCCAGGTACACAACTCACCATTACCCCCTTATATTTTATGGTGAGCTCTCCAAACCCACCAAAAACCTACTGTACCCAAATATACACCACTACAATAGCCCTTATGCCTGCAGGTGTCACCTATGTGTGTACAGTAGGTTTCTGGTGGATTATGGAGGACTCACACTTTCCACCACAAGTATAACAGTTAGAGTGGAATACTGGCCTGGTCCCCTTCTCTACAGTGCACTACACCAACCACTAGGCTACTCCAGGGACCTGCCTGCTGCTCCAAAAGGACTGGCTAACATCTGAGGCTGTAAAAGAGACTGGTATGTACTGTTTATTTCACATCTTTCGGGGTGGAAGGGGGTCAGTGATCACTGGGAAGTAAGAGGGAAGGGTCATGCCTTAATCCCTCCAGTGGTCATCTGGTCATTAGGGCACCTTCTTCTGACCTATTATGATAAAAACAGGTCTAGACCAAAATGTTTAAATTGTAGACCTGGATGTTTTTGTCCAAGAGTTAGAGGAACAAAATCCGATCTGAGGATTCTTCTAGTGTTCTTTGAGAGAGCTCTGAATGAAGTGAGGATAGAGATTGCCCCCTACTGCTTCAAAGTAGAGAGCAACGCGACCAACAGGTCTTGACATGAACTAATCTCTTTCACAGAAGCTACATTACATCCATGGATTGAAAGGTAGTAAATATTCTCACAAATGGGTAATGCAGGTCCGCATTGCTGCTCCAGACCTTCTAACAAGCTTAAAAATTAGGTCTTTGAGCATGAGAAGCATTCCACTGCATGCACGAATGCCTTCCTACCCACTGTGAGAGAGCAGAACCACAGTACAATATAAAGCATAATAAAAAAAGAGATAACTCCAAGGGGAGGTGGGAGGGCATGTGACAACTACTACTACTACTACTATTTAGCATTTATATAGCGCTACAAAGCGTACGTGACAATATAAGGCCTGCAGTCCTCAGAGAATACCTGCTACAGGTAAGTACCTTTGCTTTCTCAGAGGACAAGCAGACCTATCATTCTCACAAATGGGAATCCTTGCTACCAGGCTTACCAAAAACAACTAGTGGTCAATTGGACCTCACAATGGTGAGGGAAAAAGTAATTAACTGGAAACTATTTAAAACTGGGTGAGAGTGCAGCCTGGAACAAAAGAAAATTGGCCTAGGAGGGTGGAGTTGGACTCTAGACCCCAAACAAATTCTGAAAAACTGTCCAAACAACTGTCGCATCAGATATACTTCTCAAGGCAGTAATGATATGAATGTGTAGACTGAAGACCATATCACAGCCTTTCAAATTTCTTCAACGCAGGCTGATCTCAAGTAGGCTACAGACACAGTCATGGCTCTGAAATTGTGAGCCCTGGCATGACCCTCAAGGGTCAGTCCAGCCTGGGCATAAGTGAAAGAAATGCAATCTGCTAGCCAACTGGACAAGCAAAGATACTTACCTGTAGCAGGTATTCTCCGAGGACAGCAGGCTGATTGTTCTCACATGTGGGCCAACATCCGCGTTGCCCCAGGAATCAGCAATTTGCAAGCAAAATATTAAAACGTTTTGCCAGAGTCTTCTGGAGCATGTGCAGTGCGCAACACGCATGCAAGGACTGATTTCCTGCCCGTCACGTGAGCACTTCTCTTCAGTTAAATCAAAGAGCATATACAGAAATAAATAACAACTCCAAAGGGGAGGTGGGCGGGTTTGTGAGAACAATCAGCCTGCTGTCCTCGAAGAATACCTGCTACAAGTATGTATCTTCGCTATATGAGACTAAAGAAGTAGCACAGCAGCAGCAGGGTGGCAGAACCATTAACAATCTTGGAGGGATTTGATTACCTCACTAGTTATCCCCATCTCTAAGTCATTTATAAATATGTTAAAAAGCAGAGGTCCCAGCACTGATCCCTGAGGGACCCCGCTAACTACCTACTTCTCCATTGCGAATACTGACCTTCACTTGAACATCCCTTAAGATCTCGTGAAGCGAGACCGTCATAGCCTCTCTAAGAGAAGAGTCGTAGTCCAGGACCTCATACATCTTAGCTCTGAGTTCATCCTCCACTTCCAAATGAAATGGGATGGCAGCTGCCATCTCCTTTACAAAAGAGGGGAAGGAAAAGCTCTCAGGTGGACACTTCCTCCTTTCCTGTGGGGGAGGGATCAGATGTGATACCATAGGACTTCTCCAAGAAGGACCGCAGTCCTTCTTCTGAGTCCCATGAGCGTGCCTCATCGGTGTCAGCCAAAATTTCCTTGGGAGAGACCTGAGACAGAGTCCACCTCGACTTTGAGGTAGCATGACCCAAAGAGGGTGTTGAGGTGTCAGCTCCAGCAATGACTCTGGCAAAGTTTCCTCCACCGATGATGAAAGTGTGCCAACACAGGTGGCAGTCGACACCGACACCACAAGTGGCATCGGAGTTGGAGATCTCATCACAGGCTGATGGCCACGTGGGATTGTATCAAGAGGTGTGGCTGGTGCAAGCACCCCAGACGCCGATGCACTCTGCAAGAACCCCGCAAAAAGCTCAGGGAGCAAGGCCCGGAGCGCTCATCGAGGGCTGACATCAGGAAAGGCTGGGATGTAGGTGTAGAAACAGGCTGCTGAATTTGTAGGATCGAAGTGGGTGCCTGGTTCTGGCTGTGTGAAGACCCATGCATCGGCACCTCCTGTAAAGGGGGAGTGGTCCTCCCAGCACCAATGCTTCTCGGGACAGGTGAAATCCTCAGTGCCCCAGAGCTCCCAGCACCATATGTCAAGGGGGATTGATGCCAATGCTTTTTCCAATGCCTGGTATCAATGCTCCCCTGTACCGAAGAGGACAACATTGAGTCCTCCCATCGCCTTGGGTTTGGTTTCAACAACCAATCGGTCCCGGAGGGCCTGTATAGCGACTGACATCAAAGAAGGTGGAGACCCACTCAATGCACAGTGTGCAAGAGTCTCACAGCCATATGGACTGACGAACCCAATGCCGTTGTTGACGCCGAAGGCACTGATGCCAACACTGACGTCGAGGCTTCAGATCTGGCTCCAAAAATCTTCTCTCTCTGAGCCTCTCTGGCCAACTGTGTTCTCTTCTTCATGCAAAGACAGAAAATACAGTTTGCAGGGACATGATCAGGTCCAAACACTGTAGACATCAAGAATTGGTGTCCTTGCCATAGATGGTCTTGTTGCACCGAGTGCAGCGCTTAAAGCCCCTGGAAACCTTCGATGACATGAAAGGAAAAACAGCCGTGGCTAAATCAAACGACTCAATGGTGCTAAACAAAAGGAAGCACCAAAAAAGAAAAGGGAAAAACCCGACTAGCACTCAGGTCTAAACGTGGCCTAGAGAGCACAGTAAAACAATCTAAAAATATATGGGAAGGATAAAATAAGGTAACCCCGAAAGAGGTATTAAGGAAAAGGGGGAAAAAAGGCACAAAACCAACCGAACCAGCTGTGAGGAGTGGATACACGACACGTCCTCTCCTTACCACGGAAAAAAGAGAACTGCTGATCCCGTGCTTTCAAGGCACATGCACGATGGAGTGTGTCTCACGTTCAACCTATTTTTAAGCTTGTTACAAGCTCCAGACTGTGCTTTAGGTTTGTAAACATCCAAGGAGGTTGGTGCCATGCTGAATGATCCTTTGAGGCTGGACTAATAAGTGACTGTACGTAACTTCTACCTAAAGGGATCAACTATAGTGCTCAAAGTCTGCTGAACTCTGTACAAAGAATACCCTCCTTTCCTCCTTCTGGGCAAACTGGAGTCCTTCTCCAACTCATAATGATTGCAGAGTTGGTTCAAGCAGTCCTTCTGAGCTCATAAAGACATCCTGCCACAATACTTGCAGCCAACTTGATTATAGTCTGAGTCCATGCAAATTAGGCATCTGGAGTGGGCGTCAAATTTCTAGATCTTTCTCCCAAACTGCAGGCAAGACTGGAACCCTGACCTCCTCTGGGATGTCTTCACATAAGAAAATTAAAAACAAAATAACTAAGGGGACAATTTTCAGTTAGAACAATGTCTGGCTTAAGTTAAACATCAGTGCTGGAGTTTAATTAAACCCTAATATTCAGTGTAGCTAATATGTATAGGTTGTAACATTGAATATAAGAATGCAATCATCATGTCATCATGCCAGAACTATCTGATTAGTTTAGGTCTGCTATTTAGTAGGCCTAAACTACCCATCTAGTGGTTGAATATCGCCACTATCTGGATCATTTTTACGTCCAGAATATACAGACAGTATATTTGGAATTTTAATTTGGAAATTTAAACAGCCCAATATTATCTGTATATATATTGTTTTTAATATATGACCAATGCATAAATCCCTTTGAACATCACTCCGTAAGTCACTTTTTTTTTGTTTAGGAAAGGGGAAATGAAAACAATGCTGGACATAAAAAGAGGTAAAAACCTCTTGAAATAAGAATGCTTTGTTTTCACATCCATTCTGCAGAACAGGAAAAAAAAAACAAAACCATATAAAAAGAGGTAAAACATCTTGAAATGGGAATGCTTTGTTTTCACATATATTCAGCAGAAAGAAAAAACAAAACCAAGGAGCTATGAATAGCACTACCCACATGCCCTGAACGTAACCCAAGTTCTGAGCTCTGGGAGAGCCATTCCATGCTAGCATCAGAATACATCACCAACTTGTGTGGTTAACTTAATCCTGCCCATTGACAGAAAGAAAAATTTTCTTTCCCTTACATTGAGCCTCCAACTCTGGTAGCATTGACTGCACCACCAGCTCTATCCCAACCCAAATTGAAAAGCCAACCCCCAGACCCTAGTCCCCCCCTCTCCCATCATGTCTATTTCTCTAGTGTTATATTTTAATATGGCACTTGCTTACCCAAGGCTCCTTTTTGTATTGTATGTGTACTTTTCAAGCAATATTATATCCACAAAAGAGCATGTGGAAATAATCGCATGTACTTTACACCTATAGCATTCTTTTAAAGGAAGTGCCTACATGTTTTTGTGCTTTTGCTTTGAAATATGTGCAAACCTGCTGGTGAAAAGTGTGTGCAGTTCTTTCCCTAGTGTGGGCTTTTTTAAAATTGACCCATAATACAAATAATTTAATTTCCAGGACTCTACACCAAATATCTCTGTGCATAATTGTTTTTTTTTGCATCTTACATTTGCAAGTACCGAGAAAAGCTATATTATTATTATATCGATAAAGATGTATATTCTTGTATTACATGTTGAACCTTATAGTTGCAACAGGCTATTTATATAAGAAAAGTAGCTTACCTATTGTTTTCTTATTGTTTATTATGTTATCTGCCATGTGCCTTTTCTGTTGAAAGACAAAAAATACATTAAATGACTTTTAGAAGAATAGAAAGTTGAGAACAGATCCAGGGGTGCAATATTAGAATCAGGGGTACACCTAAAGAGGCAGCATTCAAAGATTGCACTGAAGTAGTACAGCAGATTTATGACAAGGTTCTGAGCAATAGGGCTTTGAAGTCAGGGGCCAATGGTGTGCTAGTGGATAGAACTCAGAGCTTGGGCCCCAGAAGGGACAACAAGCCCTAAGACATTTTAGCATGCTTATATTATCACTAGTAAAAAAGGCCCTTTCTCACACAAATGAAACAGGCGCTAGCAAGGTTATCATGTAATGGCAATTATGTTTTTAAGGGAACCGTTAGAGAAATTCTGTCATGATAAGTAATAATTGGAAGGGTGTATAATGAGTAATATGCTCCAGGGGTATGAGGTATGGATTGTTTTATCTATGTTTTTTTTTTGTTTGTTTTAATTCTTCTTTTTGTGATTTTTATTTATAGTATTTTTTAAAAGATAAAGAGTATGCAGACTCATGTCCAGTATTTCTCCTCACTTCCCTTCCCTCAATCCATGTCCAGCATTTCTCCCTCTTCCCTGCCCTCCATCCATGTGCATCTCCTTCCTGACTTCCCTCCCCTCCATCCATCCATGTCCAGCAACTCTCCATTCTCCCCTGGCTTCTCCTCCATCCACCCTATCCAACAATTTTCCTCTCTCCCCTGCCCCCATTCATCCATCCATGTCCAGCAATTCTCCCTCTCTCCCCCCATCCCCTCCCCTCCATCCATCCTGTCCAGCAACTCTCCATCTCCCCTGCCCTCTTCTCCTCCATCCATCCACGTCCAGCAACTCTCCATTCCCCCTGTCCTCTCCTCCACACCATCCATATCCAGAAATTTTGCTCTCTCCCCCATCCACCTGCCCTCCGCCATCTCTCCATTCTCACTCTCTCCTCCCCTCCCCTCCATCCATCCATGTCCAGCAATTCTCTCTCTCCCCTGCCCTCCCCTCCTGTCCAGACGATCTCTCCTCTCCCTCTGCCCTCTCCTCTCTCCTCCAGCGATCTCTTCTCTCCCCTGCCCTCCTCTCCAATTCCAGCCTCTCCCTCTCCCCTGCCCTCCCTCCAGCCATGTCCAGCGATTCTCCTGCCCTCCCTCAGATCCCTGTCAGCCCTCCTCTCCGTTCCTCCCCCCCCCCCAGTGTGTTAACCCTTTTACTTTCAGGCGCAGCGACAGCAGTGAAGAGGACAACACAGCTTCTCCCTCCCTCACACAGTGTCCCGCCCTCGCGGAAACAGGAAATGCATCATCGCAGAAGGTGGGAACTGTGTGAGGGAAGGGAGAAGCTGGAGGCGAGCTCGCTGTATTGTCCTCTCACTGCCGTCGCTGCGCCTGAAAGTAGAAGGGTTAAACACGCACAAGGGGGGGAGGAACAGAGAGGAGGGCTGTCGATCAGGGAGCTGAGGGGGGAAGGAGCGGAGGGACTGTCCAAAGCTGCCTGGCTGCAGCGCTGCTGCGCCAGCCCCTACGTTTGGGGGGCAGCAGCCAGGGGAAGGTCAAGGTTGGGCTGGGAAGGCTTAGCCTCCCTAGCCTCTTATAAAGGGTGCCTATGACTGTCCTCCCCATCCCATCCATGTCCATCAATTCTCCTCTGCCCTGCCCTCCCCCTTCCTCCTCCCTCCCCTCAATGTCCCGCGATTCTCTCCTCCATATCATCTCGCCTCCAGTGTTCCCTTCCCCTCATTGTTCCACCCTCTGACATTATTACATTTTGACGTGAGGGCAGGGCAATGAGTGGGAATGGATGTTTACGAACCCAGGCATCCAGACGCAGAATGTTGGAGGTGCAAATTATTATAAAGGGTAAGGACAAAGATGAAGTGCTTCAAAAGGCGTGATCAGAATGATAAAATGGAATGGTTTATTGGTGGAGATATACAATGACATCTCAGCTGACTTTGCAGAAACAGGGTGTACTGAGGCCTTTTACTGAGATATGAACAAGGAGAACATTAAATAGGTGGCTGACCCCATTTGGCATAGCAACAGTGAGAAAGCATACAATGAGAACGAGTACGGCTGTGGAAGTGCAGCAGATTAGAAGGTGGCGAATGAGGGTATGCCCTCAGCCATAGAGTCTAGGAAACCACCACTGACGCAGCAGTCAATGGATCTGGGTTAAAATGAAAGCGATACCAAAAGGAAGCCAGTGTCTGCAGAAACGGTCCACTGGTCATTCTGAAAGAATGGAGAAGGAGCTGGCTACCACCTGATCTACAACTCCCTTGGTCCAGTGAAACGTAGAAGGGACAGAAAGACCTTGATTGTGGACAATGGGTGGTGGGGAGAGGAGGTGGTATGAGTAATGGAGCAGTAGGCATCCAGAGACTTTGGGTTGTGACATCTACCAGCAGTTGAAGATAAGAGAGCGCTGAACTGCACTGTCTTATAGGATGCAATGCTCCTTGGTCAGTCAGTATTTCTCATAACAAGCAGATGAAAACAGAATTATAAACATTTCTCCTTCCCCACAGGGAAGAGCGAAGAACTGAAAACATGTAAACCGATTACAACAGTCCATCTGAAATATAAAAATGCAGCTACAAGTTCCAACAGAGAATTAACCAATAGGAACCGCAGGAAAACAGGGTGGGCCTCTGGATTCATCTGCTGTGACTAAAGGAAAGAAAATTATCAGGTAAGAAATAATTTTTAGTTCCTTAGCATCAGCAGCAGATGAATCCAGAAACTTGTAGGATGTAGCAAAGCAGTCCTAAAGTTGGATGGGAAACTGAAACTCCTACTGAAAGCACTGATACTCCAAAAGATGCATCTGACCGAGCAGAGACATTCAAACGTGTCTGGAGAAGATATGCAAGAAAGACCATGTTGCCACCCTACATATTTCCTCCAGGGAGAATAGACGGGCTTCCGCCCAGAAATTCATGACAGCTGAGGTAGAAGGCGCCCGGATACAGCTGGAAGTGGTTTACCTGCTAGTAAATACACAGACGCATAGCCTCCTTGACCAGCGATATAGTATGGCTTTGTAAGCCACATTACCTTTCTGAGGTCCTGAGCACAGCACGAACAAATGATATGACCAACGGAACTCATTGGTCACTCCCAAATAATGTAGGAGTACATGGCAAACGTCATGGAAGCGAGAAGAAACAAAGGTTGATTAAGATGAAAGGCAGGAACCACCTTATGAAGAAAAGATGGGACTGTGCACCCCGTCACCCCTTCAGAAGAAATCTGGAGGATCTCAACAGGACAAAGCCTAGAATTCCAAACCCTGCTTGGATTGATACCTTGATCTCTGATTAAAACTAGACTGCCCCGGATGATAGCACCTGGTGTCTTTTAAAACGAAAGTGAGCCTGACCTGACCGGAAAGAACGTTTAGACATGTCCTCAAAAAGATGCTGAGTCTGTGAGTCACCCAGATCTTTAACCAACTTCGCTAAGTCCTCACAGCTTGCCCTTAAAGGAACTTAACTAGCCACTGTTTGAAGCTGTATATGCCGCCCAGTGGTGCAACCACAGCAAACGACAGCCCCGTCTCCACATCTGGCAATTCAGAGGAGGTTGACTGTTGGACTTCCAGAAGGAATCTGAAATCTGTTGCACCTAGGTAAGGCATGCCCTAGCAGCATATGAGCTGCAGATAGCCATCTGCAGAGAAACAGAACTTCTGAATTGTCAGAAGGTGGCTGCGCTGAATCCACCAGTTGAGGCTGAGTTTGGCTTGGAGGGTCCAAGAGAGATGGAGATCAACAGCTGAGAAGGAACCCTTGAAGTGGTCTGATGTAGAATATGGCCCATGGAAGAATGTCCAAGATAGAAACCATTGCGTCCAGAACTTGAACATATTCCTGACCCCAGGACCTGGTAGGGAAAGTAGAACCTGACTTGGTGTGAATCTTTTGCTGATGAGCAACAGGAAGAAATGTCTTCCTAAGCCTATGTCAAAAAACGCTCCCAGATACGCCAATATTTGTGTTGGAAACAACTGACTGAAGAAGAGTAGCTATCTTGGATGAAACGTGCAAACTCTCTTGACAGAAAGAGTTGCAAATCAGCCAATTGTGATGGATGAACCTGCAATCCATCCTTGCAAAGGAAGGTGCCACTACTACCATGACCTTGAAAAAATGTCCTTGGTGATGTGGAAAGGCTGAATGACATGGTCATAAATTGAAAATGTTCTCCAAGAACTACAAACCACAAATCTTCTGTGGACAGTAAAATAAAAATATGAAAGCATGTTTCCTTGAGATCCAGGGAGGTTAGAAACTCTCCTGCTGGACTGAAACTAATACAGACTGCAATGTCCCATTGAGAAATACTGAACCTTTAAAACTTTTGAAGTCCAAACTCAGGTGGAAGGATGCTCCCTTCTTTGGAACTACTTACTGTTCCCCAATTGCAACTGGAGACAGCCTCGACTGTGCCTAAATGGAAGTGTTTGCAAGGTGGCTTGACCTGCTTGATATTTGGGCTGCATTTGCATGGAGATTCCAAGAAAAAATCTGCAGTGGAATGATCCCACCACAGTGTGGGTGTTTCATAAGGAGGAGTTGCCTTTCTTTATACCTAAGGTCTCCAGGTTCTTAATATTTCTTCTTCTGATCCTGCTACACCTGCATCTGCTCATCTTAAAATGGAAAGCACTAGAATACTACTTCAGTCTGTTTTCCAGTGCACGAGGCCATGCAGGAAGTCATTTCTGCTTAGTGGGTCACCCCAGACATTGCCCTTCGAGTGGCAATGGATATGTCACGTCTTTACCCTATTTCCACGCCTGAGCTAGAAAAGCTATGTTGCCTAAAGTGGATTGTTGGTGGCAGCAGTCACCAGAAAGTCTATGCTGTCTGTAGTGAGTTAAGATTTTACTTATGTTCTAGAATGGTTAAATGCTGTTCCTAGTGTGGGAGCCAGTGAACAGCATCAGGGCAGTGCACCATGTGTGTTAGGTCCTCTGAAGGAGCCTACTTAGTGTTCTCATATTCTTAGATACCTTTTCATTTAGAGAGCTTTGGGTCCCCTCAGTTTTTTTCACAGAAGGCAGTTACTTAAACACCATGAAAGTTTTCCTCACTTCTTTTGTGGAACTTTCTTTTTGTTACCAGAACTCTGTTTATATTGGCCGTACAGGAATTCCTTTTTTCAGCATTTTACAAAGGAGTTTAGTTTAGTCAGGCTTAATGCTGTTGGCGCCATGTTTCTGTGAGAAATGTTACTTACTGTTATTTTTTGAGGCCATGTCTGTCTTGGTCTCCTTGGCATTTTCTCCAGGTGTTACAGCAAATAGTTTTATGGAAGGTGGCTGGCTTTCAACCTGAAGTTTACAGGTTCAAGGCTGGTTTGTGCATCATATTAGAAGCTGTGGAACTCAGCTCTGTTTCAAATGGGGCACATTTTATTTCATTCTCTCATATTGCTGCTTTGTCAAGCAGTTTATTGCATGACTGGGAACAGCTAACATACTACAGTGCTAAAGGCGTTAGCTGTGTGGTTTTTCACAGCGGCTCTGCTCTCTTGTATTGCACACTGACACTGGCCCAAACTATTGCATACTAGCTCTAGCCACCACTGTATCAGCAGCGTCTCTAGCTGTTTGTCACTGTCTCTAAATTCTTCTAGTGCACTTTTGCACCTTTTTATTATATTGGACAGTGGGGCGATTATTACAAAGCTACTTCAGTGTAGAAGTATAGCTTAATGGGTTAAAGCACTAGCTGAGAGTAAGCACAGAGATCTAGAGGTTGCTGGTTGAAGTCCTACTGTAGCTTGCCACAATGGTACAAACAGCCATATTCTGCTACACCATCTAGCTCTGGCTTTCAACAACGCTAGTTAGATTCCAATTGCGAGTCATGCCACCAATTCTTGACCCTCTCAGCAAGAAGATAGCTCTGGCTTAAGCAGTGGACAGCTGATGTGGCTTCTAAGTCATATTTAGCAGCTACCTTTTAGAGGTAAACTTTTATTTGGAGAAGATCTAGAAAAGTTGGGTAAAGATCTAGGGGAGCAAGTCTGAGAGATTGCCAGAGGACAAGTCTAAAGATTCTTTTAAATCCTTGAGTCTTGTCTTAGGTTTCATGAGGCCAAGTACTAGAGGCCAGGCAAATCTAACTTTCAGGGTTCCCACTTCAACAAAGACAAGTCACCTTTCATGCCGACAGAGCACTGCTTCAAGCTTCAGGTCTACCAATGCCTTCTGCATCTCCCATTGATGGGTCTCAGTTCACGTCCTTAGATTTCATAATAGCAGGACTCCTCTCCTGATTCCACGAGGAGTGGACCAAAATTAGCTCAGATTAATATGTCTTGGAAATACTAAAGAAGGTTACAAACTGGAGTTCTCCCATTCCACTGCTGGAGTACAAACATCTCCCTCTTCAAGGCAGGGTCCATCAGTGAAGACTGAGGCAGGGACAAGCCAAAAATCTCAAAGGCTGAGCGAAAAAAAAAAGCAACTGTAAAGTTACCCTAACAGACTTCTGCAACATATAGGCATTATGGAGCAGCAGAATGAACTGGGGGGGGGGGGGGGGGGGGGGGAGAGAGAAGGTCAGAAGACCCCAGCTCCGGAGAAAACCCCAGAGTGGCTGACGTGTGTAAGGACCTCTGAAGCAATGCCAGGTAAAGGAGCCGCTAGCAGCGCTGCTTTCAAATTGTGCTGCTGTTAAAAAGGCTGCCGGATCACTTTCAGCCCCATAAGGAGAATGAGCCTGCATCTCTCCCCACAGGAAACTAATGAGGCCTCCCCAAACACAGCCCCCTCTGCCAGAGGAGAACTTGCACAGCCACCTGGACACTGTCCCAATGCTAGTCTCCGCTTCCCACAGAGGGAGCAGCTTTTAACAACTTCGGCAGCCATAGGTAAAGAAACAGAGGTAAAACCGCAACTGACCCAAAGGTGAAAGAAAATGTAAAGGTACACCTCACCTGAAAGAGCCGAGTCAGCCGCAGGAGTCTGCCTGTCAAACTCAGTGCTGCTGGAAGCACACTCACATCCTCTCCATCACTAAGCGTACTTTATACTGGCCCAAAACCAGTATCTCTCCTACAGCCAAGGCTGTGGGCTTTAAAGAATTATGCCCAATTTTTATTTTTTTTTTCAGTGAAGAAGGAGAAATGGAGGAAGGGCTGGAGAGGGGATAAGGGTAGGGTAAGGACCTGGTGTGACCAGGTGTACCCCGTAAAGGTGGCACCCGCTCAGCCACACACCCAAAATTCTACTGAACTGAAAGACCCAGAAACAGGAGCTGCCACTGACTGACCAAGGAGCATTTCATTCTATAGACAGTGCAGTTCAGCCTCTCTATCTCCACCTGCTGGTAGATTGTCACAACCCACAAGTCTCTTGGATTCATCTGTTGCTGACGCTAAGGAATTATGTTTTCTTACTGAATGTGTTATATAAATATCTATATCTATCTATCTATATCTATATCTATATCTATATCTATATATATATATATATATATATATATATATATATATATATATATCTATATATATCTGTTAACAACAATTTAAAGGAGAAAGGAGCTTCACCATTTCATCAGACAATCACAATGTTTATTTTAAAATACTATACACAATAAAAGCAGTGAAGTAACATTTTGACTATGTAATAATCAATCAATGTTTTTTGACAATTTACAACTCAAATGATTCATTACTTACATAGTCTTCTAATAATTTCTTTAATGCCTGCGACTGTAAGAATAAACAGTAGTGGCACAAGGGTCGTATATCTTCCTGTTGGAGACACATCTGGAATTTGCTTCAAATGCAAAAGATAACACAATTGCATACAGTAAATTAAAGAGTGACACTTTAAAAACTTTTCATTCTATTTATTTATTTATTTATTACATTTGTACCCCCGCGCTTTCCCGCTCATGGCAGGTTCAATGCGGCTTACATAGTAGTTAGGATTTCAGTGAATTACAGAGAGAAGTACAATCTGTAGCAGTGTTGTATTAACGTAGCAAGATAGAAGTAGTTATTTGTTATTGCAAGAGAAGGGGTAGTGTAGGTGGGAGAGTTAGGGAGGGGGTGGGTGAGTTATTTTAGTCAGGAGATTTGGTGTAAGAGCATAGGGGGGGAGGAGATGTAAGAGGATTGGGGGGAGGGTATGGGAGAGGGTCTAGTTTCTTGTCATTATCACTTGGCTGGGTTGTATGTGGATGGGTACATAGTTAGGTTGATCATTTGGGTAAGCTTTGTTTGAAAAGGTGGGTTTTCAGCAGTTTCCGAAAGGTAAGGTGATCATGTGATGCTCGAATAGAACAGAATAGCACAAGAATATATTTATAATGAATCACACTGCAACTTATGAGGCAATTTGAATGAGAAAAAGGACTAGTTAAAGCACAGGGCTGCCATCCAGCAATTTGGATTGAGAAAAAGGATCAGTAAGCACAGAGCTGCCATCCAGCAGAACATATCAGGAAATGACTAAACCATTCATATAGCTGCACCACGCCTACAGAGAAAAAAAAGTTAGCCCATTTTCTCAATGCAAATCTAACCTAGTTAAAATGACTTCCTAATTTATACAGTTTAACCCAGGAAACAATTAGTGCAGGCTATATAATGAGCTCTTGCATTATAAAATAAATATATATATATTCGCCACTGTTATAAAGATAGGCATGAGAACTGAATATACATAGACAGTGCTCCCTGCTAGGTAGTTATGCATCGATATTCAGCTTGTGGCACTCACAGTTTTGCTGACCGCCATCAGCATCATGACCGAAATTCAATGCTGAACCATGTCCCGTGTTCAGCATTGAATTTCCTGGTTTCCAGAAAAATAAGACCAAGAAAGGACTGATTTTTAGGTGGTCCTATTTATGTGTTTACCTTTGCCAGTTAAGTGCTGAATATGGAAAAGTTACCTGACTTTCTTTCCTTTAAGTCCTATCAGTCCAGTCCAGACCAATGGTTTATGTCCCTCTACCAGCGATTGAGACAGAGGAAGAAAATAGTTCCTATGACTCACCCCTTAAGGTATTATGCAGCATAGAATTTCAGTATTCAATAGCCAAGCAATGATGCTAAAATCTGCCTGATGGCAAATATAGAAACTTTGAGACCAAGTACCTTATCAGCTAGTGAGGCATATACTCTACTGACATGCAGATATTTCACTGAGTCAGGAGACATGTGACATACAATAAGTTAGTAAAATTGTACAAGTAGAATCCATACAACTGAAAAATATAGCTTGTAAGCAAAATAAAATTAAGTCTACCAGGGAGAGAATCCAGAGTGGTCTGATAGGACTAAAGGAAAGAAAGTTAGCAGGTAAAACATACTTTCCTTCCATAGCATCGTATCAGACTAGTCCAGACCAATGAGATGTAGCAAAGCAGGTCCCCACACAGGGTAGAACTAAAGATCTAAACACTCAAAAGAGAGAGAAAGAATGTTGCAAATAAATGCATCATTAATCTCTCCAGTCTAATAAACTGACAGAGAGATAAAGATAAACTGGATAGCCTTAGAGATTCTTTCCAGAGGCACCTAGCAGAGAGAACCAAGAGCAATCAGAAGGGCTCTGGAAAGACAAAAGGTATGGAAGAGAAGAATGTGATTCCCATGATAAGAAGGAATAATAAGAAATAGCATTGATAGACAATGGAAGAGATGAACAGATCAAGAAACAAACCCAACTGATGTTATCCTTGAAACAGTCTTTGAAGGCAACAGCCTAAGACTAAGGTACACTATGAAGGGAATATTGCAACTACAATAAAGTCTTAGAGGGAGTTGAATATCCAGGAGAAGAAATATAGGAAGAAAGCTATCAGGGGCTGAAAACCCACTGTGCTTCCCTATCTACATCTATGGCAACCAAAGAAAATTAAGAAAAACCCTTCACTGAGAGTAAAAAGGGAAAACAATGAAATAGCTATTGACTGACCTGGTGTCAAAAAATGCACTATTCAGACACAAAAACCCACATGTCATTGTAAGATCAAGAAGCAGGGGCATAGCCAGACAAGAAGTTGGTGGGCCTACACAAAAGTGGGTGGGCACCAAGTGTTCTTCCACCACCACCAAAAAATATTTCAGCTGGGTGAGAAAACGCTTCTTTCCACCTTGGCTTACCATCAAAGGGAAGTCTTCACTGATAGAGCCTGGGATCTCCACCAGCTACCACTAAACGTATGCTACTGTTGGGTGGGTCCTGAACCCTAAGTGGGGTGGGCCCTGGCCCACCCAGGCCCACCTGTGGCTATGCCACTGCCAAGAAGAGGGCAAAAGGGCCCAGATACAAGAGACCACTCAAACAGGACAACTCATGATGGGAGACTATTAGTCTGATTTTTTTTAAAAACACAATTTTAGAGACTTCCTGCAGTTGTATACAATGGTAGCTATGCCAGTTGTATCAAGATAACTGTGCAAAACAGCTAGACTGCAGAATCACACAATGTAGGTGGCTTGTATAGCCTTAGCCATATGAGCGAACCGGCAAAACTGCACTAAATAGTTAGGTAGAGTAGATGAGGCACTAGTCCAGCACACCAAAACCAGTAAAGACCGTCTACTGAAAACTGCCATGCACCATAAGTAAATGCATGGCAGTTTCAGTAGATTGTTATATATGTTAGACATGTAGCTGCAGTAGCTAGAGCTATAGACATGGCTGCCAAAACTGAAGACATCCAGGCCATCGCAAGAGCAGGAGTTAGAAGTGGTTGTGCAGCAGTATCCATACAGGCATCCAAAGAAGCTGGTGCCATATAATCAGGCGTAGCTGGTGCCATACAAGTGGCTATGGTAGCAGGTGCCAAACAGGTGGCATAGTCTTAGAGGTAGCTGTGGTAACTGGCAACACACAAGTAGCCACTGCCTCTGAAGCCATATGCTTACATGATGCAACTAAAGCCATATCTGCAAAAGCTGCATGCAATATGATATATCATGCACTTGCCATAGCTGACATATGCGTGGATGTTGACTCTGATACCCTACTTATAATTACCACAGCCAATGACATGCAGTTGACTAGGATGCCACATAAATATCCATCAAATGTACCACAGACAGCTGGAACATCCGATTCCACATTGGAAGGTTTGAAACTGTGCCACAGACAGCTTCCATAACTGGGCCATACAGACAGTTGCTGGAATTGTGCTATACAGCCAGCTGATGCCATATCTGCTGCTGCAGCAGCAGTTGTACATACATGATGACAGAGTAGCCATACTACACAGCTGGCTATAGAAACAGCAGGATATAACTGACTTGGAATGCTAGGACATGTAGGCTAATGATAAGAAATTAAGATATTTCAGCCACACAGCACAGCTGATCATGCAACCGTACAATGAAATACCAGTACTGTGCAACCTATGTGGTTGCTGCAGGCACAGAAAATATGCAGCTGCTTAAGTTGAGTAGTACTGGCAGCTGTTGCAACTATGGAATGAGCCAGTTATGCAGTAAGCAACAGAGACATTTGCAACTACACAACAGAGGTCTGATGGTAGCAGGAATGACACAGGGAGATGTTGCAGGGGCAGCTAGACTGGCAACTACTTTAAAAAAAGCACAACCTAGAGAAGTTCTTTTCATTGTGTAATGCAGGTTGGCCACCGCCAATGTGCAAACAAGATGGTTGCTGCACATATCAAAGGCGGTTGTTGCCATCTTAGAGACCTCTGAGATATACCTCAGCTCACCAGGACAGCTGCCTTTTCTTAAATAGGAGCATATACCAAAGAAGGCACCCCAATTCCACTGAACCCCAGGCATTAACTGGGTTAGGAGAACAAGCCCAGGAGGGCACCCCCAACTCAACTGGAACACAGCGGAGAAGCCAAATAGGTACCCCCCAAACTCAACTGAGTCTCAGTATAAAACTAGCTCAGGAACAGAAACCCCCATAAGGGTAGTTAAAGTTTAACTAAAATTAGTTATAAACCAGGTGAGGACGAGCTGTTAGCCCATCATCCATCCACTTGTGAAAAAGAGGAAATAGTGAAAATTCTATGCTGCATAATACCCTTTAAGGGTGCGAGTTACAAGAATTATTTTCTTCCTCTGTCTCCATTCCGCTGGTAGAGGGACACAACCTATTGGTCTGGACTGGTCTGATAGGATGCAATAGAATGGCACTTAACTGGCCAAGTGCCGACTCCACTCCTGGAAGGCCCCCAAAGTAGGCCAGTTTTGCTTTTCAACGATACTAACCGGTTAAGTGCCACTGAAAATGACCGGTTAGCCTTGAAAAGATGAATCAACCAGCCAGGAACCATTTCTTCCCAACTAAATTGCTTTGAAAATCAACCCCACGATGTATAGAGGCAATCATTTTTGGCTTAAGTTATGACAACATTTTTCCTATCCTAATTTAAACCACCTAACTCTGTTCAGGATGTGTCTCCAGGGACTCCTACCCAGGAGGGAAGAGTTAGGTCAGCCGTTGTAGTTGGTGATTTGATCATTAGGCATGTAGACAGCTGGGTGGCTGGTGAACGTGAAGATCACTTGGTTAACTGCCTGACTGGTGCAACGGTGGAAGATCTCCAACATCACCTAGATAGGGCTTGGCCAGTGCTGGGGAGAAGTCAGCTGACTTGATACATGTGGGTCCCAGGGATATAGGAAAATGTGGGAGGGAGGTTCTGGAAGCCAAATTTAGGCTCTTAGGTAGAAAGCTGAAATCCAGATCCTCTGGGTAACATTTTCAGAAATGCTCCCCGTTACATGCACAGGACCCAAGCGGCGGGCAGAGCTCCGGTCTCAATACATGGTTGAGACGACAGGAGGGATTTAGATTTGTTAGTAACTAGGTAACATTCTGGGAAAGAGACAGCCTATTCAAAAAAGGATGGATTACACTTTAACTGGGATGGAATTAGTCTGCTGGCGCTAACATTTAAAAAGAAGACAGATCAGCTTTTAAACTAGAATGGGGTGGGAGGAGCCGACAGTCACACAAGAGCCATGGTTCAGTGTGAGGTATCCTTGAATAGTTAGGTTCCAGCTTAGGAGTCAGCACCCAAGAAAAAGATCTAGGTGTCATGGACAATATGTTGAAATCTTCCACCAAGCGTGTGGTGGCAGCCATAAAAGCAAGCAGAATGCTAGGAATTATTAAGAAAGGGATAGAAAAGACAAAGAATACTATAATGCCTCTGTATGACTCCTCACCTCACTTTGAGTATTACGTGCAATTCTGGTCTCTGTATCTCAAAAAAGATATAGCGGAATTAGAAAAGGTTCAAAGAAGGGCAACCAAAATTATTAAGGGGATCTCTGATCCAAGATGGCACTGATGTGAACGGATGTGCGGTTAGCTCTCTCCGTCTCCCATTGAAGTTTGTGCACAGAGTTACGCGACCCATAATGGGGAAGCGAAAAGGAAAACCCAGCATGCCTACCTCCACAGGCACGGTGGAACCTACTCCGTTGCAGCAGATGACTCTGGTAGAACTGGGATTGTTAATGCCGGGAGCTGGAGATCTTGCTTCGGGTGGTCCGGATGATTCTATAGACCAAAGCGCAGAGGAAATATCATTGAGTCCTCCCCAGATAGCCCTACCTTCAAGGCCAGGAGGGAGAGACGTTGCAGCGAGAGAGTAGAGCGTAGAATCCGGAAGTCGGTCCCCTGCGGCTGCATGTGGAGACCCCGCCGCTTCATCAACGCCAGAAGGAACACCAGCTCAGAAGAGTATGTCGTCTGAAAGGAATCTGAGCGAGCCCTCTGTGACTACTGAAAAATTGATACGACCTTCAGCTATCACAATATAAGTTCTTTAGGAAGCGATACAACGCCTAAACTCCAAAGTATAGCAAATTTCAGGTATTTTACGGGGAGATGTGGCAGAGGTAAAGCAAGCTCAGATGGCTATGACTCTTAAAGTAACAGAGCAAACAACTAAGATGGATGCTTTTGATACAGATCTTAAAGCAGTGAAATCCTCAACGGAAATGTTGATGAAAGATTGTAATCTCCAGAAACGTAAAATAGAATTTCTTGAAAACCAGATTAGGATTAACAATTTACGTTTTCTCAATTTCCCCAAATCTCCGCTCATTCCGGCACTGGAAATGCTTAGAAAGTACGTTAAAGAGGTATTGGGTGTCCCCTCCGAGGGATTTCCACATATCACCAGAGCACAATATATTTCTGGTGATTTTCCTGAAAATCCTCAATCTGGTATGAATCTAATAGACTTTTTGGAAAACTCTATGGAGGTCATAACTGAGAGAACTACGCTGTTGGTTACATTTGCCCTACAACCTGATCATAACAATATATTGAGACTTTACTTTCGCCACATGAACTCCCCCTTTCTTGGCTCAAAAATACAGATTTTTCCAGATTTTTCTAAAGACACTCAGAGAAGAAGGAAAGCGTTTTTGTTATTAAAAGAAAGAGTTCTCCGAATTGGAAGAACCTTTCAGTTGAGGTTTCCTTGCAAATGTTTTGTTTCTTTGAACTCTATATCTTACATATTTTTTGACCCAGGAAAGTTACAAGAATTTATTTCCTCTAAAGAATAATGCTGTAATAGGTATTGTATTAGGCATTTGCCTGGCTGCGATTTCCCACCTCTCTGTGTTCAATTTGCTTTTTTCATTTAGTTTATAGATTTATTTCCTAGATCTTGGATCAACCTATTGTGGACTATATAATGTTAGATAATTTACCAAGTTGAATTGATTTTCCTATTATTTCTTTTTTTTCTGGAATCTTTATTAATGTTGGATTGCATAAATGTAAATTTGAATAAAGTATAATAAAAAATAAATTATTAAGGCGATGGAATTTCTCTCTTATGAGGAAAGGCTTAAGAGGTTAGGGCTTGAAAAACAGATGGCTGAGGGGACTACGATAGAGGTCTACAAAATCCTGAGTGGTATAAAACAGGTAATTGTGAACTGATTGATTATTCTTTCAAAAAGTACTAACACTAGGGGACATTCAATGAAGTTACATCATAATACTTTTAAAATGAATAGGAGAAAATATTTTTCACTAAATGAATATGTCAAGCTTCTCACGGAAGCACAGGGTTTGTGAGCCCTTGGACCACTGCCGTGGAGCGGCAGGCAAAACCACCCCCAAACCAGAGGCAAGGCAGAACAGGACTGGAACCCCGGACTGGAGTTGCAGCAGAGGCAAACAAGCTGGGACAGGCAGAGCAGGAACAGCTAGACTTCACCTGTGCTTGACCGCCGTTTCCCAGGAGTTGAGCCCCTGGGTGCAGGCGGCCAGCAGGACTTACAGGACAGGGCAGGAACTGGATACCAACAGGAAACACACAACAGAGTCAGGACTAAAAGCTGCCAGGCAGCCACTAAGACAGAAACACAGACAGGTGACAGTCAGGACTGAAAGCTGCCAAGCAGCCACTAAAAAGGAACACAGACACAAGACAAGGAAATGCAGACCAGAAACAAGACTAGGAACTAAGCAATAAAACCAAAGCTAACTACACACAAACTAGAACCAGGCAAGAAACTCAGACTAGAACTGGACTAGGCAGAAGTGCACAGAGCACACCCACAAACCAGGGAACTTAGACGATGCAAAGGCAAACAAAGAAGTTTCCAGGTGGCTAATAAAGCCCATCAGCAGCTGAAGTTCAGCTGCAGGAATCATAAGGCAGCTACGGGTGCTGTTCAGGCACAAACAAGAAAAGCAAGTCTGGCAGCCTGGAAGATCCGGACCGGACTAGGCTGAAGTCTGGAATGTGTGACAGTTCATAGCAGCCACCGGTTCAGGCCACCAGAGGGCGAGGTGAGCACAGGCAAGGAAACAGTCACCACCGTGACAGAATAGTTAAGCACTGGAACTCATTACAAGGGGATGTGGTAACAGCAGTTAACATAACATACACTATCCAAACCTTGGTTAAACCCCGCAGTGTTTTTCCCACATTTTCTGGCACAAATTGCAGAGTTTAATTATACGTTGAGTGAAAAAATATTTCTTCGATTTTGTTTTAAATTTAACTACTTTGTAGATTCAATGCATGCCCCATAGTCCTACTATTTATGGAAAAAGTAAACAAGCGATTCACGACTACATGTTCCATTCCACTCATTTTATAGACCTCTATCATATCTCCCCTCAACCGTCTCTTCTCCAAGCTGAAGAGCCCTAGCCACTTTAGTGTTTCCTCATAGGGAAGTTGTCCCATCCCCATTATCATTTTTGTCGCCCTTCTCTGTACCTAGGTGTGTATAGCAGCAGCCAAAAAAACAAACAGGATGCTAGGAATTATTAGGAAAGGGATGCAAAATAAGACCAAGAATATTATAATGCCTCTGTATCGCTCCATGGTGCCACCTCATCTTGAGTATTGCATTTAATTCTGGTTGCCGTATCTCAAAAAAGATAAAGCGGAATTAGAAAAGGCTCAAAGAAGAGCGACCAAAACGATAAAGGGGATGAAATTCAGGAAAGGCTAAGATGTTAGAGCTCTTCAGCTTGGAAAAGAGACAGCTGAGGGGGGATATGATTGAAGTCTATAAAATCCTGAGTGGTGTAGAACGGGTACAAGTGAATCAATATTCACTCTTTCAAAAAGTATAAAGACCAAGGAACATTCAATGAAATTGCATGAAAATACTTTTAAAACAAATAGGAGGAAATATTTTTTCACTCAAACAATAGTTAAGTTCTGGAACTTGCTGCCAGAGGATGTGGTAACAGCGCTTAGAATATATGGGTTTTAAAAAGTTTTGGCCAAGTTCCTGGAGGAAACGTCCATAGTCTGTTATTGAGATGGACATGGGGGAAGCAACTGCTTGTCCTGGCATTGGTAGCATGGAATGTTACTACTAATTGGGTTTCTGCCACTTACTTGTGACCTGGATTGTCCACTGTTGGAAGTAGGATACTGGACTAGATGGATCATTGGTCTGACCCAGTATGGCTATTCTTGTCTGCTAAGGGAGAACTTGGTGCTAGATGCACTAATCAATCGTTAGAGCTCTTCCCTTACCGATTCCCTTAGCAAATCGGTAAGGAACAGGCATGCATCAAGGAATAGGAATGCAAATGAGCTGCTCGTTGTAGCTCACTTGCATTCTCTATTCCATCGTTAAACAGTCAGCCAATCGACGTCCTTCACTATAAAAAAAACTCCCTCTAAAAAGATGTTCTTTTTACAGGCTACAAGCTAATGTACAGTTCAGAGGCAAGAGAATAAAAACTAGCCTGACGATACGGAGGAGCCTTCCAGCCCAGAAAATCGGGACGTGAGAGAACACAAATCAAAACTTTTTGCCCGTCCCTCCTCTAGGTCTCTCTCAGCCAATCACAGCGCGTTTGGCTGATACTGGTAACAGCTAAACGCGCTGGGATTGGCTGAGAGAGACCTGGAGCTGATCAGTTTTGCTATTACTTACTTGTTCTGGAGTGCTGTATTTTGTTATGCTGTTTTGATAAGTGTTCAATGAAGACTTCATACAGCTTAAAAAAGTGGAAAAAAAATCCAAGTGCTCTTCCTTTTTAACAAAACTATTAGTGGGGTTTGAACCAGCCACCTCTAGATTACATGACTGGTGCTCTAACCGCTTGGCTACAACTCTATTTGCTTGGATGGCCCTCCCTTACTTCCAGGTCTCTCAGCCGAAAAGGACGTTTTTATTATTGTGGGGGGGGGGGGGGGGGGGGGGGGGCGGGGAGGCCGCCCAAAATGTACCTTTTTTTTTTTTTAAAGTGAAGCTTTATTTTAAAAAAATCAAACAGGCTCCGATGCTGCTGGCTCTTTTTTGGACATCATTCAACCCCAGAATAATAAAAACGTCTTTTTGGCCGTGCTTCACTCAGCTGAGAGACCTGGAAGTAAGGGAGGGACATCCAAGCAAGTAAAGTTGTAGCCGAGTGTCTTGTAATCCAGAGGTGGCGGGTTCAAATCCCACTAATAGTTTTGTTAAAAAAAATAAAAAAAAAAGGACGAGCACTTGGATTTTTTTCCACTTTTTTAAGTTGTATGAAGTCTTTATTGAACATTTATCAAAACAGCATCGGAGCCTGTTTGATTTTTATTTTTTTTTTTATATGTATATAGTGAAAAACGTCCATAAAGGACGCTCCTGACGAGCACTTGGCCGTTTTTGCCCCCCCCCCCCCCCCCCCCGATTTTTTTTTTTACATTTTAACAAATTTTCCAATCCCGCGCAGCCCCAACAAGAGGTACAGACCTCTCGTTAGATTTTCCAGCGTTTTCCAGCATTAAGGCAATCGGAAAAGGTTAGTGCATCTCATTACAATAGGGTTTCTACACGATTTGCTCATCTGCACTCCGTTTTCGTTAGCTGCTACCGTCGTCTGAAAAAAGTGTTTAGTGCATGCCAGGGTTTACTACTTACTCGTTAAGGGCTTGTTTAGTGCATCTGGCCCTTGGATAGCTGGCACCGCCTCCATTTATCTTGTTTGGGTAAAGTCCATGCAGTCAAGATGGTGTTGTTGCCTAAATTATTATATTTGTTTGCTGCTTTGCCTATCCCACTTCCCGATCAGTTCTTTCCCAGGATCCATACATGGGTTTTTCAATATATTTGTAAACAAAAGACTTCTCAGTTGCAGTGCCGCATTCTGTTCCAGCCTCAAGAAAGAGTTGATATGGTGGTCCCCAACTTTTATTTTTACTATCAAGCTGCCCAGCTTAAATATTTGGTTAATTAACAACGTGATGTAGGCAAAAGTTGTGTATGTCTGAAATAGTTTTTATTTGGGACACCCCCTTGAGGGTTTTGCTATGGCTCCCCATTCAGACCTTGAGCTCCTTGTTGCGCACTGTCAATTCCATCCTGCAACATACTCTCAACTTTGGCATAGGGCCCAACTTAAGTTACTGCCCGGTAGGTGATATTTTTTTGGTGACACCCATTTGCTACACAGAAGGCTTTTCGCCAGGGCATCTAGATCGTATCTATACCCTGTGGGAGGATTGGGGCCTTAGTACCCTGGGTCAATTGATGGAGGGGGTGAGGGGAACTGGTAGAGTTTCCGGATCTGGTGGAAGAGTTTGGTTTGGGGCACAGAAATGTTGTCCCTTATTGGCAGGTGAACTCATGGGGATTTACTCTTAGCTTCTACCCCTCTTGAGCATGCTATGAATGGGAATAGTAGGTGGGGAAGAATGCTATGAATGGGAGTAGTAGGCGTGGAAGTATCTCTAGATTTTATATAGCTTTATTGGACTAGACTCCTCCACCGCCGAAATACACCCAACAGTGGGAGGGTATCTTGGGAGTGCAGTAATTGGCTAAGGAATGGGAAAGGATTTATCAAAATCTTCTTCAACTTTCAATTGACAACATTTTTGTGGAGAATGGATATAAGATGCTGTATCAATAGTACTTTATGCCAGTGCGACTGAAATCCATATATGGGAAGGGTTCAGACTTGTGCTGGCATAGCTGTGGAGACCAGGGGACCTTTTTGCATATCTGGTGGTCGTGCTGTAAGGCCCAGGTTTTTTGGGAGCAGATCTCTAGTTGGTTTTCTGAGCTCTTGGGTGTCAGACTCTGCAAGCCAATAGACAGCTGACTTCTTAATACTGGCCCCCTGAGTTGCGAGTGTATCAATGCGGACTGGTACATCAACTTTATACTGCTGGTCGTCTGGTGTTAGCTTCAGCTTGGTAGTGGCAAGATCTCCCTGGTCTTCTTCAGGTACAGCTCAAGGTGAACTATGTTTACTTGATGTCTAAATTCATAGCCCTCACTGCAATTAGTTATCTCGGTTCCATAAAATCTGGGAGGCATATATAGGCTGGCATAAGCATACAGCTGGGAATTCCTGAGTGACTTTGTTGCTGAATGGTTCTTCTGTCACTATTTGGCTTTGGATGGCCTCAGTTTCCATCATCCATTAATATTTGGTTTAGTGTGGGTTGGGGGGGCACTTGGGTGGGGGGGTCTGTTAAGGGATGGTTTGGGAGGGGTTGGATGGAAAGCTTTGAGTAGTTCTCTTAATTGCTTTGTTTGCTGCATACTGAAGAGTCACAGTGCACTATTTGATGCTATTGTGAGGAGGGGTTTTGGGAAGGGTTTATCTTGTACTTTTGTTTCTTTTTTTTTTTTTTTTAAATAAAATAAATTTTAAAAATACGGCCATGAAACTCCTCTACAACCATCAAAAATGTGATCATGTCTCACCACTTCTCTGCACTGAACACTGGCTTTCAGCGGTCTATAAAATTCCATTTAAGTTCTTAGCACGTGGAGGGGCATAATCGAACGCGAACGCCTATCTCCATGGGCGTCTATGTCCGAAAATGGGTATGTGAAGAGGCGGGACAGACCGTATTTTCGAAAAAATGGACGTTTTTCAGCTGGGCGTTTGTTTTTTTTAGCGATAATGGAAACTAAAAACGTCCTAATCCAAGCCATTTGGTCATGGGAGGGGCCACGATTCGTAGTACACTCGCCCCCCTGACATGCCAGGACACCAACTGGGCACCCTAGAGGTCAGTGCGAAGGACTTCAGAAAACAATCCCACATGCATAGCTCCCTTACCACGGGTGCTGAGCCCCCAACCCCCTCCCCCAAAACCCACTACCCACAAATGTACAACACTACCATAGCTCTTAGGGGTGAAGGGGGCACCTACATGTGGGTACAGTGGGTTTTGCAGACCTCCCATTTACCAGCACAAGTGTTACAGGTAGGGGGGGGATGGGCCTGGGTCCGCCTGCCTGAAGTGCACTGCGGTACCCACTAAAAGTGCTCCAGGGACCTGCATACACGCAGGCCTCAAGGACTTGTTGCTGCTATATAACATTGGCACACCAGTTGACACCTGAAAACTAATCTCTCCAAAAATGTCCTTTATTGGAATAAGCACGCTTACTCACAGTTAACTGCAGATCAGAGGTTGTGCCCCACTGGCAACGAGTCTCCCTGGTACTGAGATGAGCAGTAGGTCAGAGCTGGCACAAGCTAGTGGAATCACGGAGCCCAATACCCTACACCCACCACAATGCATTGCTGATGTGACTCTGCAGTGCCCTTAACAGAAAAGGTGTCACACTTACCCGAGAGCCACATCAGAACCAGGGAAAGGCTGTCACAGGATAGAACACATTCTGCTGTCATGGAGGTGGGTACGGCATTTGAGGCTGGCATAGAGACTGGAAAAAAAGTTTGTAAAGTGGGGTTTTTTTGGTGGGAGGGGGTTAGTGACCACTGGGGGTGTCCGGGGAGGTCATCCCCGATTCCCTCCAGTGGTCATCTGGTCAGTTGGGGCACTTTTTTGGGACCTGTTCTTGAAAAAAAAAGGGTCCAAAAAAAGTGACTCAAAATCGCGGTAAAAACGCCTTTTTTTTCGATTATCAGCTAAAGACACCCATCTCTCCTCGGCCGATAACCACGCCCCAGTTCTGCCTCCAACACGCCTCCAACACGCCCCCGTCAACTTTACCCGTTTCCGCGACGGATTGCAGTTGGAAACGCCCAAAATCAGCTTTCGATTATACCGATTTGGGAGCCCACGGGAGAAAGACGCCCATCTCCCGATATGGGTCGCAATATAGGCGTTTTTCTCTTTCGATTATAAGCTGGTTAGTCACCAGATTCAAAATTCAGGTCAACCTTTCTTTGTTGCTACCTTTCTTATCCCTTACTCTCTGCAATGAACTGCAATCTTCTCACCCAAATCTGCTTGTCATCCCCACTTTTGTCAATTCTTTCTGGATGTGACCCAGGACTCCAGTTTCAGCGTCTTAGCACCAACTCTTTAGAACAGTCTCCCCCTCTACTTTACATCAGAGTTGTCTTTTTACAAACTTGAAGTCTATCCCAGCATAATGAGCCTCTGCTGGGATCTAGATTCCAAGTTCCTTATATGTAATGTCCCTAATTGTAAGCTTTCCTTTTGTCCTTCCTGTTTTGTTAGGTCATATACCTCTACTTTGTTTTCTATCCTGTTTTTATTTCAGATAATTTTACCTGTATATCCCTCATTATTTTGTACAGATGTAAACCACTTAGATATCATTTTTATAGACAGTATATCAAACAAAGTTTGACCCTGACCCAACACTCATATTATCATCATTTTAAAACAACAGCATGACAAAGTATAAGCACATTCTGAGATACTCAACAGGAGGATCCCAGCTACAAAAGTAAGGATCTCCAAAATTAAATAATACTTTTGTGAAAGAACATATATATATATATATGAATGAACTTTAATGAAATCTTTACCTGCAATAAGGCAATAAAGAGGAAGAAAGCATTGGCAGCCCTTCGTATCTGCTCATATAGAAATCGAGGTAGGAATGTTAACACACTGTACTTGGCTGTGCTATGGGTTAAGAAAAGTGGTTTTGGTTAATGGCTGCAATCAGTGAAACAAGTTTCTAATATATAATACAGTGACAAAGCAAGTAGAAACAATACATTCAAGTGAATTAGTAACAATGAACCCTGTTTGCGCAGATTTCATGCATAGAACTGCCACTTGTTACTTATTATTATATCATGACTTGTATAATGTATACCAGAAGTAAGAAATATTGTGAGGGCAATTTTCAAAAGTCATTCCTGTGTGTAAAATAGCACTTTGCCCAGGGAAATGTGAAAATTTAGAACTGCCCACTCTGTGTGCACAAAAAAGCATGTGTGTTGTTCCACAAAGTTAGCAGAGGAATTTCCAAGAATTGATTAGGGCATGGATTGCAGTACCATTTCTATGGTCAAAAGTATGCAAATTGTTTTGGTCAGAAAGAGTACCCAGAGATAAGCGAGGTACAACTGTCTGTAAGTACATTTTTCATATGCAATTTTCAAAATGAAATAATTACTTACTTTCACTTTGGAAACTGGAGCAAAGGCCACAAGTGAAAAAATACCAACACACTTTGCAGCAGTATAGGAAGTTTTAAAATGTTCTTCATAGATAATAATTTTCTATTTTCACAGGTAAAAACAGTGCCTTACCCATGGAAATGAACTTTTAGAAAATTGTCCTACTTGAGTGCAGACAGCAACAGGCATAGAGGGCACTTACTTTCCTTTATAGAATGCTAGTTTAACCAGGTAGGGTATGATACATACCTGTAGCAGGTGTTCTCCGAGGACAGCAGGCTGATTGTTCTCACGACTGGGTGACGTCCGCGGCAGCCCCCACCAACCGGAAAGAAGCTTCGCGGGACGGTCGGCACGCAGGGCACGCCCACCGCGCATGCGCGGCGCGACCGCTCCCGCCAGTTGAATGACTAGCAAAAGATGAAACACACAACTCCAAAGGGGAGGAGGGAGGGTAGGTGAGAACAATCAGCCTGCTGTCCTCGGAGAACACCTGCTACAGGTATGTATCATACCCTTTCTCCGAGGACAAGCAGGCTGCTTGTTCTCACGACTGGGGTATCCCTAGCTCTCAGGCTCACTCAAAACAAGAACCCAGGTCAATGGAACCTCGCAACGGCGAGGAAACAACAGAAATTGACCTACGAAGAACAACTAACTGAGAGTGCAGCCTGACCAGAATAATTCGGGTTCTGGAGGGTGGAGTTGGATTTACACCCCAAACAGATTCTGCAGCACCGACTGCCCGAACCGACTGTCGCGTCGGGTATCCTGCTGGAGGCAGTAATGTGATGTGAATGTGTGGACAGATGACCACGTCGCAGCCTTGCAAATCTCTTCAATAGTGGCTGACTTCAAGTGGGCCACTGACGCTGCCATGGCTCTGACACTATGAGCCGTGACATGACCCTCAAGAGCCAGCCCAGCCTGGGCGTAAGTGAAGGAAATGCAATCTGCTAGCCAATTGGAGATGGTGCGTTTCCCGACAGCGACCCCTAGCCTGTTAGGGTCGAAAGAAACAAACAATTGGGCGGACTGTCTGTGGGGCTATGTCCGCTCCAAGTAGAAGGCCAATGCTCTCTTGCAGTCCAATGTGTGCAACTGACGTTCAGCAGGGCGGGTATGCGGCCTGGGGAAGAATGTTGGCAAGACAATTGACTGGTTAAGATGGAACTCCGACACCACCTTCGGCAGGAACTTTGGGGTGGGTGCGGAGCACTACTCTGTTGTGATGAAATTTGGTATACGGAGCATGAGCTACCAGGGCTTGAAGCTCACTGACCCTACGAGCTGAAGTAACTGCCACCAAGAAAATGACCTTCCAGGTCAAGTACTTCAGATGGCAGGAATTCAGTGGCTCAAAAGGAGGTTTCATCAGCTGGGTGAGGACGACGTTGAGATCCCATGACACTGTAGGAGGCTTGATAGGGGGCTTTGACAAAAGCAAGCCTCTCATGAATCGAACGACTAAAGGCTCTCCAGAGATGGCTTTACCTTCCACACGATAATGGTAAGCACTAATCGCACTAAGGTGATTCCTTACTGAGTTGGTCTTGAGGCCAGACTCTGATAAGTGCAGAAGGTATTCAAGCAGGTTCTGTGCAGGGCAAGAACGAGGTTCTAGGGCCTTGCTCTCACACCAAACGACAAACCTCCTCCACTTGAAAAAGTAACTCTTTTTAGTGGAATCCTTCCTAGAGGCAAGCAAGACCCGGGAGACACCCTCAGACAGACCCAACGCAGCGAAGTCTACGCCCTCAACATCCAGGCCGTGAGAGCCAGGGATTGAAGGTTGGGGTGCAGCAACGCTCCGTCGTTCTGCGAAATGAGAGTCGGAAAACACTCCAATCTCCACGGTTCTTCTGAGGACAACTCCAGAAGAAGAGGGAACCAGATCTGACGGGGCCAAAAGGGCGCTATCAGAATCATGGTGCCGCGGTCTTGCTTGAGCTTCAGTAAGGTCTTCCCCACCAAAGGTATGGGAGGATAAGCATACAGGAGGCCGGTCCCCCAATGAAGGAGAAAGGCATCTGACGCTAGCCTGCCGTGTGTCTGAAGTCTGGAACAGAACAGAGGCAGCTTGTGGTTGGTCTGAGAGGCGAAAAGATCCACCGAGGGGGTGCCCCACTCTCGGAAGATCTTGCGTACCACTCTGGAATGGAGCGACCACTCGTGCGGTTGCATGACTCTGCTCAGTCTGTCGGCCAGACTGTTGTTTACACCTGCCAGGTATGTGGCTTGGAGGAGCATGCCGAACCGGCACGCCCAACGCCACATCCCGACGGCTTCCTGACACAGGGGGCGAGATCCGGTGCCCCCCTGCTTGTTGACGTAATACATTGCAACCTGATTGTCTGTCCGAATTTGGATAATTTGGTAGGACAGCCGATCTCTGAAAGCCTTCAGTGCGTTCCAGATCGCTCGGAGCTCCAGGAGGTTGATCTGTAGATCCTTTTCCTGGAGGGACCACAGACCCTGGGTGTGAAGCCCATCGACGTGAGCTCCCCACCCCAGGCGAGATGCATCCGTCGTCAGCACTTTCGAGGGCTGCGGAATTTGGAATGGACGTCCCAGGGTCAAATTGGTCCGGATGGTCCACCAGAGCAGTGAAGTGCGGCAACTGGTGGAGAGGCGGATGACATCTTCTAGATTCCCGGTGGCTTGGAACCACTGGGAAGCTAGGGTCCATTGAGCAGATCTCATGTGAAGACGAGCCATGGGAGTCACATGAACTGTGGAGGCCATATGACCCAGAAGTCTCAACATCTGCCGAGCTGTGACCTGCTGAGACGCTCTGGTCTGCGAAGCCAGGGCCAGGAGATTGGTGGCCCGCGCTTCGGGAAGGTAGGCCTGAGCCGTCTGGGTATTCAGCAGCGCTCCTATGAATTCCAGAGACTGGGATGGCTGGAGATGGGACTTTGGGTAATTTATCACAAACCCCAGCAGCTCCAGAAGTTGAATAGTGCACTGCATGGACCGGAGGGCTCCTGCCTCCGAGGTGTTCTTGACCAGCCAATCGTCGAGATATGGGAACACGTGCACTCCCAGCTTGCGTAGGTAGGCCGCTACCACCACGAGGCACTTGGTAAACACTCGTGGGGCAGAGGCGAGCCCAAAGGGCAGCACCCAATACTGAAAGTGCCGTGCGCCCAGGCGGAATCTGAGATACTGTCTGTGAGCTGGCAGTATCGGTATGTGAGTATATGCGTCCTTTAAATCCAGGGAACATAGCCAATCGTTTTTCTGAATCATTGGCAGAAGGGTGCCCAAGGAAAGCATCCTGAACTTTTCTTTGACCAGGAATTTGTTCAGGCCTCTCAGGTCTAGGATGGGACGCATCCCCCCTGTTTTCTTTTCCACAAGGAAGTACCTGGAATAGAATCCCTGCCCTTCCTGCCCGGGTGGTACGGGCTCGACCGCATTGGCGCTGAGAAGGGCGGAGAGTTCCTCTGCAAGTACCTGCTTGTGATGGGAGCTGAAAGACTGAGCTCCCGGGGGACAATTTGGAGGCAGGGAGGCCAAATTCAGGGCGTATCCGCACCGCACTATTTGGAGAACCCACTGGTCGGAGGTTATGAGAGGCCACCTTTGGTGAAAGAATTTTAACCTCCCTCCGACCGGCAGATCGTCCGGTACGGACACTTGTAGGGCGGCTATGTTCCCGTGGATCCAGTCAAAAGCCCGTCCCCGGCTTTTGCTGTGGAGGCGCAGGGGCTGCTTAGGCGCACGCTGTTGACGAGAACGAGCGCGCTGGGGCTGTCCCTGTGCCTGACGAGGCCTTCGGGCCGGCTGGTTGTACCTACGCTTCGCAAAGAATAGGGTGCAGCCTGCCGGGCCCGGGAAAAACGTCCACCTGTGGAGGTGGATGCTGAAGGCGCCCGGTGGGAGAGCTTGTCGAGAGCGGTTTCCCGCTGATGCAGTTGGTCCACCATCTGCTCGACCTTCTCACCGAAAATGTTATCCCCCCGGCAAGGGACGTCAGCCAGTCTCTGCTGGGTGCGGTTGTCCAGGTCAGAGGCACGCAGCCATGAGAGCCTGCGCATCACTATACCTTGGGCCGCAGCACGAGATGCCACGTCACAGGTGTCAAAAATACCCCTGGACAGGAACTTTCTGCACGCCTTCAGCTGCCTGACCACCTCCTGATAAGGCCTGGACTGCTCCGGCGGGAGCTTCTCGACCAGGTCCGCCAGTTGTTGCACATAGGTCCGCATGTGAATGCTCATATAGAGCAGGTATGACTGGATGCGGGTCACGAGCATGGAGGATTGGTAGGCCTTCCTCCCAAACGAGTCCAGAGTGCGAGACTCCCGCCCCGGGGGCGCCGAGGCGGTATCCCTCGAACTCCGTGCCCTCTTGAGAGCAGAATCCACGACCGCTGAGTCATGGGGCAATTGGGGCCGCATGAGCTCTGGGTCAGAGTGGATCCTGTACTGGGACTCTGCTTTCTTGGGAATGGTGGGGTTAGTTAATGGTCGCACCCAGTTCCGGAGCAGCGTCTCCTTCAGGACATTGTGCAGCGGCACCGTGGAGGACTCTCTAGGTGGTGATGGATAGTCGAGGACCTCGAGCATCTCGGCCCTCGGCTCTTCCACAGAGACCACGGGGAAGGGAATGCTGATAGACATATCCCGCACAAAGGAGGCAAAGGAGAGACTCTCAGGAGGTGAGAGCTTCCTCTCCGGTGAAGGCGTGGGGTCCGAGGGAAGGCCCGTAGACTCCTCTGAGGAGAAATATCTAGGGTCCTCCTCTTCCCCCCACGAGTCCTCATCCTCGGTATCGGACATTAGCTCATGTAGCTGAGTCCTGTACCGGGCCCGGCTCGACGTCGAGGCACCGAGGTCTCGGTGTCGTCGAGCGGTGGACTCCCTCGCCGGCGGGGACGGAGCTCCCTCCATCGACGTCGACGAGGACTCCACCTGCGTGGCGGTCGAGACCGGCACCGCAAGCGGCGGCGGTGTCGACAGCCCCGGCGCCGGCACAGCCTGGCGCATCAGCCCTTCCAGGATCCCCGGAAGGATGGCTCTGAGGCACTCGTCCAGGCCCGCTGCCGGGAAAGGCGGTGGGGCCGGTAAGGGTGTCGGTGCCGGAAGCTGCTGGGGGCCAGGAGACGGCACCGAGGTGCCGGAACCCCGACGCGTCGGTACCTCCACAACCGACGGAGACCTCTCCTCACGATGATGACGCTTCGGCGTCGTCTCCTCTCCGACATCGGGATGCACCGAAGGCGACCGGTGACGACGCTTCTTGTCTTTCTTCCGATGCACGTCACCGGCGCCGGAGGGCATGGAGGAGGAGGAGGTCGATCCCCCTCGGTCTCGAGGTACCGGGTCAGACAGGGTTCGGTCCCGCGGCCCACGAGCTGAGGGCGTGACCGGGGCCGACTGCCCACGCGGCCTCTCATCCCCACTCTCACCGGAAGACCGGCGGGCCGACGGGACCTGTTCTCCTGGGGTCGCTGCCATCGGTGCCGATGTCTCGGGCATCGATACCGGTACCGAAGGGCCGGGCGTCGATACCGATGCCTTCGAGGTCGACGTCGAGGGGCCGGCGCAAGTTCCAAAAAGACGGTCCCGCAGAACTTGCCTCGCAACCTGGGTCCGTTTCCGGAGACCGAGACACAAAGAACACGACTTGAGATTGTGCTCCGGCCCGAGGCACTGGAGGCACCAAGCGTGGGTGTCGGTCTGCGAGATCGGCCGGCCGCAGCGACCACACTTTTTAAATCCATTCGGGACCTTCGAGGACATCGACGGAAAAATCGCGTCGGCGAAGTCAAAGTCGTCAATGGTGGCTAAAATCACACCACGAAAAACAAACGACCGAGCGGCCACTAGGCCGCAATGTGGCGTCCCCGCTGGAAGCGAGGGAAAAAAGGGAGCGCGTGTCCCACACGCGCAGGGTTTCTTTTTTTTTTTTTTTTTTTTTAAAGGAAACCGGGCGGTAACTAAAACCGATAAACAAAGTTAGAAAAAAACACGATCAGCGTATACGCGATCGAACGATCCGGCGGCTGAACAGAGAGAGCGCAAAACACGACTCTCTCCAGGCGCGGAAAAAAAGGAACTGGCGGGAGCGGTCGCGCACGGGCGGGAAGACGGCCGCGCATGCGCGGTGGGCGTGCCCTGCGTGCCGACCGTCCCGCGAAGCTTCTTTCCGGTTGGTGGGGGCTGCCGCGGACGTCACCCAGTCGTGAGAACAAGCAGCCTGCTTGTCCTCGGAGAAATATATGTACATATGCTGTTAGGCATACGTGAAGATGATCGCACCTAAATGCTGGAGATACATGCATAACTTATAATAGTCTGTAAGTTATATGAATAAAGCGAAGATACATACATGTAGCAGGTGTTCTCCGAGGATACCAGACTGATTGTTCTCACTGATGGGTCGGCGTCCACGTCTGCCCTGGAACGGAAATCTTCCATATCAACAAAAAAGTTTGCTAAAGCCTTTGAGCGCGCGGGGCGCGCGCACCGCGAATGCGCAGCCATCTTCCCGCCCATCGCGTGAAAGTCCTGCCTCAGTTATATCAAAAAGCAATAACAAGGAGAAGAACAACTCCAAAGGGGAGGTGGGAGGGTTTGTGAGAACAATCAGCCTGCTGTCCTCAAAGAACACCTACTACAGGTATGTATCTTCGCTTTCTCTGAAGACAAGCAGGCTGCTTATTCTCACTGATGGGGTATCCCTAGCACTCAGGCTCACTCAAAACAACAAAGAAGGTAAATTGGGCCTTGCAACGGCAAGGACATAACTGAGATTGACCTAAAACCAGAACATCTAACTGAGAGTGCAGCCTGGAACAGAATAAAAATGGGCCTAGGGGGGTGGAGTTGGATTCTAAACCCTGAACAGATTCTCCAGCACTGACTGCCCAAACCGACTGTTGTGTTGGGTATCCTGCTGAAGGCAGTAGTGAGATGTGAATCTGTGGATTGAAGACCACGTTGCGGCCTTGCAAATCTCTTCAATGGAGGCTGACTTCAAGTGGGCCATCGACGCTGCCATGGACACTATGAACCGTGACATGACCCTCAAGATTCAGCCCAGCTTGGGCATAAGTGAAGGAAATGCAATCTGCTAGCCAATTAGAGATGGTGCATTTCCCGACTGCGACTCCCCTTCTGTTGGGATCAAAAGAAACAAACATTTGGGCAGACAGTCTGAAGGGGCTTGTCCCGGCTGCACCGACCGCATTTCTTAAACCCGCTGGCAATCCTCGATGTCATGGACGGAAAAATAGCGGCAGCGAAGTCAAAATTCACGATGGTGCCAAGAAAAAAGGCACTAAAAAGGAGAAACGCGAACGCGCAGCCCAAAAGGAGCTGCGACAACGGCGAAAGAAAACTTAAAGAGGGTCCAACACTAAAAGAAAGATAAGGGAACCTTTTTTTTTTTTTTTTTGAATACAGGCTAAGAAAAAAAAATGAAGAAAAAAATTGCAAAAACTCGCGGCTAAATGAAGGCTCTTTCTCAGGGGCACACAGAGAGAGACGGCCAAAACAACCGCTCCCTACCACTGAAAGAAAAAAACTGACGGGGCTCTCGCGCGACTGGTGGGAAGCTGATGGCCGCGAATGCGCAGTGCAGGCGCCCGCGCGCAATCGAAGTCTCTAGCAAACTTTTGTTGCTAGGAAGATTCCAGTCTCGGGGCTGCCATGGACGTCACCCATCAGTGAGAACAAGCAGCCTGCTTGTCCTCAGAGAATATGAAATAACCCGTTTGTCCGTCTTATTGTCTTTAGCAGCTACAGCACTCTGGACTGAAAATTTCAATGTAGCATCCACAATGACTACAAGATCTTTTTCTTGGGTGGTGACTCATTACTCAGAAACTAATAATTTGTACTTGTGTTGTTATGATTCTGCAGGTCTGGCAGGGGAGGGGTGTGGACTTCATTCCTGATTGGCTGTCAGGGTTTGAGCTGACGAAAGTGGGTAGTACTTAAATCTACATGTTCCTGCTTCCCCTGCTTTGGCGATACATTTCTTTGTGGCTAAAGCCTTTGCAGTTCTCTGTCAGAACATTGTTCTGTGCTCTGGTTTTGAATCTGTGTTCCCCCTTCAGGGCTTTCTGTTACTTTCCCTTTGTTTGGGATATCTCGTGGCAGCGTGTGTGTGTCTGTGTCTGAATTCAGCTTGCTGTTTAGTTTCCTTTTTCTGGGTTCGTTTCTGTCAGCGTGTGTGTGAGTAATTAGTTCACTTGCCTCCAGCTGGGGCTGTCCCTCGTTGCTTGCAGTTCTCTGTGGGAGGCCAGCTACTTTGTTTGTTCAGTGGGGGCTTTGCCCCGTTCTGCCGACTCCGCAGGCTGCTGGTCTGCGGGCCTTCCCTCAGGTTGTTTATTCAGTTATCTTCCTCCTCTGTGTTCCTGCCTCTGACCTCTGGTTCAGTAAGTTTAACCCCTTGTGTACTGTGTCTCTGCCTCTGTCTTCTGTGTGTTTTAGACAGGGGATTTTCTTCATCCCTTTTGTATCTCTGCCTCTGGCCTCTGGTTTGAGGGCTAGTTTACCTTTTGTTTCCTGTACCTGTCTCTGGCTTTTGTGGCTTTTAGTTAGTTCATTTTCCCTTGTGTCCTGGGGGGTTCCTGGCTGCGGTGTTCTTGTGGCAGCTCGGTCTTCTAGCTGTTTTCTCCGTATCCTCCTGTGGTTACAGGGTGCTTCCTGTATTAGTTTTCCTTTCCTGCGCTAGTCCCCTGGGGGGGTGTGGCCCCATTCTGGTTCCTTTTGTGTCCTTCCTTGTAGTCTGGGGGGGGGGGGGTTCTGTCCTGGGTCTATGGAGCATCCGTGGTTGGTTTTTCCTGCGCCCTGTGGCTGGTGTTCAGTGTGCGGCTGGCACCTTGGGTCCCTTGGAGACTCCTGTGTTTCTTTCTCCCCTCCCTGGGTGTGGATCAGTTCCAGTTCGGCCATGAGGCCTGTACAAGTGGGTCTGAGTGTATCGGTTCCAGTTCGGCCATGAGGCCCACTTGAATGCCTATTTCCCTTTCTTCCTGAGGTGGGTAGGCTAGGGGTGTTGGATAGCTGGGGTGTGTAGTGGCAGGTCGGTCTCCCCTAGGCCTTGGCCTCTGCTATCAGCGGGCCTCGGCCTGGGCTCAAGGGCTCACGACCAATCCAACAGATTACAGTAGTTGGGAATATTTGTCCTATGTGCATCACTTTGACTTGTCCACATTAAATTTCATGTGCCATGGAGGAAGTGACGTCAGCTCCAGAGATGGCAGCCCGGGGCTGAAGCTCTGCTTGGTTGCCTATAATTTATGCCACATCTCCTCTCTTGAGCAACCTCTCCAAGGTTGTCCTGATACTGGGAGACTATTGAGCCAAATGCCTTCGCAATGAAAGTAACCATGAAATCTGCTCTTCCGAAGCACACAATAGAGGCGGGAAGAGGAATGTCGCCCCTGGAATAGCAGGTTGATGGGGAGTTGGATTATGCATCAAATGAAACAACAGGGGCAGTGAATGGCCACAAGATTAAGAAGTGGCAATCTGGGTCGGTGAACTGTTTTGCTCCATTCCGTTGTGGCACAGTTTGTGGATTTCTGGTTGTTTCCTTTGTGTTTTTTGTTGATATATCTTGCTGCTCTTGGGAGCACTCACTATGGCTAAAATTGTCACATGGATCACCATGCTGTGTTGCAATTGGGGGGGGGGGGGGGGGTTGAGGGGGGATACTGTTTATTGCAATCCAAAAAATGTATGTAAACTTTGCAAGGTTATTCATAGGGGATAGGACAGTATATCTTCTGGAATTGTATTTACAGACCAGGAGCTGGGGGACACTGCCTCACCAACTTGTTCTGTGTCTCATGTTCACTCGAATTTTGGGACAGTGTGTCAAAGGAGGCAGGGAAGAGGGAAGTGGAGTGGAGGGGGGAATGTGCGATTGTTTACTTTTGAGGTGAATGATTTGTTTGGGAATAGGTACTAGGTGTATACTCATTAAGCCACCATTCAGATGGCCCAATGGCTAAGAATAATGTGAATATAGGTATTCTTAATGTTAAAGGACTGAACTCTCCTTTAAAAAGGAAAGAGAGGCAGGCTAAAGAGCAAGCACTATATCAGCAATTGGTGATTTTAGAATGTGCTATTTCACTAAGCCCTACACTCTCTTTGGAGAGATATTGACCAGGTATAGGGGGAATTACATCAACTGCAGTTAGAGACAGTAGCATTCCAGCTTAGACAGCTTCAACAATACCATTATGAGCATGGTAATAAAGTGGGGATTGTTGGCCCATAAGATTAAAAGGAGAAAACGGAATCTCAGTATTATAAAAATTAGGAGTGCTAAAGGGGATTTACTTATTAAGGAACAAGATATTTATGGTTGGTTTCTAGAATTCTACACCCAGTTACTGTATATGCCAAAGATCCAGTAATAACACAAAAAGGCATAAATCAATACTTTCAGGGGGTACAGTTAAGATCCTTACCTGAGGATATCTGAGATAGCTAGATGCTTCAGTTACGTACAAGGAAATATTATCTGTTATTAAGACCTTACCACAAGTGAAATCTCCAGACCTGGATGGGTTTACTAATGCTTTTTACAAGATATTTCAATTCCAACTAGTGGCGCTTTTAACTAGGGTGTTTAATGATATGCCCAACTACCCAAATTTACCACCTGCAATGAACACCGCAGGCATCACAATCTTATGCAAACCTGGCTAGGATCCTACACGTTGTGGGTCTTATAGACCCATTTCTTTCATAAATGTAGATTTGAAGATTCTTGTTAAACTCCTGGCAAATAGATTGCTACTGATCAAGAGAAATTTATTCCTGGAAGGCAGACAATGGATAATATTAAAAAGTTCTTACAGTTAATTTGGGTTGCCCAGAGAGAAAGGATACCATGCATGTTAACTGCAGTTGATGCTGAGAAAGTGCTTGACCGCGTCCATTGGAATTTTATGTTTGCAGTGCTTCAGAAGATAGAAGTGGGACCAATGTTTACTTCCCAGTTGACCTCTCTTTACACCCAACTAGAGGCCCGCATTAAGATCAATGGGAAATATACAAATAGTTTTGCATTGCGCCGGAGTAGTTGTCAGAGTGCCCTCTATCACCGATTTTATTGGTTTAGTGATGGAGCCGTTTGCTCAGAGGATTCAGGAGGCAGTTGATTTTGGGGGTAGTGGGGTCACAGAGTCACAAGATGTAATTATTTGCTGACATTATTTTATCAATCTTTATGCCGCACCTGTCTCTCCTAAATCTTTTGAAGGAAATGCAGTGGAATAGCTCAGTGTCTGGCTCCAAAGTTAATCTGGAAAAGATGGAAGCCCTTAATATTATTAACATTATAGGTGAGGATTTAGTTAGAACCAAAGAGAATTTTCCCTTTAAGTGGGTGCGTTCCCACTTGAAATACTTGGGGATTAAAATATCCAGCGACCTTACCATTTTGTATCACCTCAACTATGTCCCAACTGAGACCTGGTGGAAGGAGGATAACCAGTGGGACACTGTCATACTGGGGTACAAATTATATTGTAGTGATAGGGTGGATCAAATTGGTGGAGGGGTAGCACTGAATATTAACAACAGCCTTGAATCACATAGACTGAAAATTCTGCAGGAAACAAAACACTTCTTGGAATCACTGTGGATTGAAATTCCATGTGTAAAGGTGAAAAGATAGTGATAGGAGTGTACTACCGTCCGCCCAGCCAGGATGAATAGACAGATGTAGAAATGTTAAAGGAAATTAGGGACACAAACAAACTGGGCAACACAATAATAATGGGTGATTTCAATTAACACGATATTGACTGGGTAAATGTAACATCGGGGCACGCTAGGGAGGTAAAATTCCTTGACGAAATCAAGGACTGCTTTATGGAGCAGCTGGTACAGGAGCCGACGAAAGAAGGAAAAATTCAAGACCTAGTCCTTAGTGGAGCGCATGATCTGGTGCGGGAGGTAATGGTGCTGGGGCCGCGTATTAAAAAAGAAGGACGGAAGACCAAACGACAGCCAGCATGGTAAAAAAGTGAGGTGAAAGAAGCTATTAGAGCTAAAAAAAAAATCCTTCAGAAAATGGAAGAAGGAATCGACTGAAAATAATAAGAAACAGCATAAGGAAGGTCAAGTCAAATGCAAAGAGCTGATAAGAAAGGCTAAGAGGAACTTCAAAAAATAGATTGCGTTGGAGACAAAAACAGTAAAAAAAATTTTAGGTATATTAAAAGCAGGAAGCCGACAAAAGAATCGGTTGGACCGCTAGATGACCGAGGAGTAAAAGGGGCGAACAGGAAAGACAAAGCCATAGCGGAGAGATTAAATGAATTCTTTGCTTCAGTCTTCACTGAGGAAGATTTGGGTGGGATACCGGTGCCGGAAATGGTATTCGAAGCTGATGAGTCGGAGAAACTTAATGAATTCTCTGTAAACCTGGAGGATGTAATGGGGGCAGTTCAACAAACTGAAGAGTAGCAATCTCCTGGACCAGATGGTATTCATCCCAGAGTACTGATAGAACTGAAAAATGAGCTTGCGGAGCTATTGTTAGTATTATGTAATTTATCCTTAAAATTGAGCGTGGTACCGGAAGATTGGAGGGTGGCCAATGTAACGCCGATTTTTTTTAAAAGGTTCCAGAGGAGATCTGGGAAATTATAGACCAGTGAGTCTGATGTCGGTGTAGAGACTATTATTAAGAAGAAAATTACAGAGCATATTCAAAACCATGGATTAATGAGAGAAAAAGGGGCATAATCGAACGGCGCCATCCATCTATATGGCCGGCGCCGCAAAGAGTGGTCCCAAACCGTATTATCGAAACCAATGCCGGCCATGTCAAACCCAGCCAAATCCAAGGCATTTGGTCGTGGGAGGGGCCAACATTTGTAGTGTACTGGTCCCCCTCACATGCCAGGACACCAACCGGACACCCTAGGGGGCACTGCAGTGGACTTCAAAAATTGTTCCCAGGTGCATACCTCCCTTACCTTGTGTGCTGAGCCCCCAAATCCCCCCCAAAACCCAATCCCCACAACTGTCCAACACTACCATAGCCCTAAGAGGTGAAGGGGGCACCTACATGTGGGTACAGTGGGTTTGGGGGGGGGTTGGAGGGCTCCCATTTACCGCCACAAGTGTAACAGGTAGGGGGGGATGGGCCTGGGTCCACCTGCCTGAAGTGCACTGCACCCACTAAAAACTGCTCCAGGGACCTGCATACTGCTGTCATGGAGCTGAGTATGACATTTGAGGCTGGCAAAAAAATGATTTTTAATTTTTTTTTTGGTGGGAGGGGGTTGGTGACCACTGGGGGAGTAAGGGAGGCCATCTCCGATTCCCGCCAGTGGTCATCTGCTCAGTTGGGGCACTTTTTTGAGGCTTGGTCCTAAAAATAAACGGACCAAGTGAAGCCGGCGAAGTGCTCATCAGCCGGCCTTCTTTTTTCCATTATCAGCCGAAGCCGGCCATCTCGTTACCACGCTCCTGTCCTGCCTTCCATACCCTGCTGAAACACACCCTTGAACTTTAGCCGGCCCTGCGACGGAAAGCAGTTGTAGCCGGCGAAAATCGACCTTCGATTATACCGATTTTACCGACTTCAGGAGATGGCCGGCCATCTCCCGATTTGAGTCGGAAGATCGCCAGCCTTCTCGTTTGAAAATAAGCAGGAAAGTCAGCATGGATTTAGTGAAGGGAAATCTTGCCTCACAAATCTACGACATTTCTTTGAAGGGGTAAACAAACATGTGGATAAAGGTGAGCCGGTTGATACTGTGTATCTGGATTTTCAGAAGGCGATTGACAAAGTACCTCATGAAAGACTCCAGAGGAAATTGGAGAGTCTTGGGATAGGAGGTAGTATTCTATTGTGGATTAAAAACTGGTTAAAAGGCAGAAAACAGAGAGTAGGGTTAAATGGTCAGTATTCTCAATGGAGAAGGGTAGTTAGTGGGGTTCCCCAGGGGTCTGTGCTGGGACCGCTGCTTTTTAACATATTTATAAATGACCTAGAGATGGGAGTAACTAGTGAGGTAATTAAATTTGCTGATGACACAAAGTTATTCAAAGTCATTAAGTCACGGGAGGATTGTGAAAAATTACAAGAGGACCTTACGAGACTGGGAGTCTAAATGGCAGATGACGTTTAATGTGAGCAAGTGCAAAGTGATGCAAGTGGGAGAGAGGAACCCGAATTATAGCTACGTCATGCAAGGTTCCACGTTAGGAGTCACGGACCAAGAAAGGGATCTAGGTGTCGTCGATGATACGTTGAAACCTTCTGCTCAGTGTGCTGCTGTGGCTAAGAAAGCAAATAGAATGTTAGGTATTATTAGAAAAGGAATGGAAAACAAAAATGAGGATGTTATAATGCCTTTTTATCGCTCCATGTTGTGACCGCACATCGAATATTGTGTTCAATTCTGGTTGCCGCATCTCAAAAAAGATATACTGGAATTAGAAAAGTTGCAGAGTGGAGTGGAACAGGTGGATGTGAAGCATCTGTTCACGCTTTCCAAAAATACTAGGACTAGGGGGCATGCGATGAAACTACAGTGTAGTAAATTTAAAACAAATCAGAGAAACGTTTTCTTCACCCAACGCGTAATTAAACTCTGGAATTCGTTGCCGGAGAACGTGGTGAAGGCGGTTAGCTTGGCAGAGTTTAAAAAGGGGTTAGATGGTTTCCTAAAGGACAAGTCCATAAACCGCTACTAAATGGACTTGGGAAAAATCCACAATTCCAGGAATAACATGTATAGAATGTTTGTACGTTTGGGAAGCTTGCCGGGTGCCCTTGGCCCGGATTGGCCGCTGTCGTGGACGGGATGCTGGGCTCGATGAACCCTTGGTCTTTTCCCAGTGTGGCATTACTTATGTACTTATGTACTAAGGGTGACAAAAATGATAAAGGGGATGGGACGACTTCCCTATGAGGACATGCTAAAGCGGCTAGGGCTCTTCAGCTTGGAGAAAAGGCGGCTGAGGGGAGATATGATAGAGGTCTATAAAATAATGAGTGGAGTTGAACGGGTAGATGTGAAGCGTCTCTTTACGCTTTCCAAAAATACTAGGACTAGGGGGCATGCGATGAAGCTACAATGTAGTAAATTTATGTCAGACTTGTGAGTTCTTTTGCCAAGTGGAGCAGTGCTGAGCGCGATGACACACCCCCATACTCTGCTTGGCGGCCGAGCAACCCCGAGGTTCACCTGCGGTGACCGCCGTTCCCCAGAGGTTGAGCCCCCAGGTGCGGGCAGCCAGCAGGACTTGTGCGGGAAGCTGAGGAGAGGGGCGCTGAGGAACCAGCCAGAGGGGAACTGAAGGGAATGGTCCTGGTACAAGAAGTGTCCAACTGGCAGGCAGCAGGGAAAAGAGTAATCCAGGTACAAGCAATGTTCATAGGCAGGCAGCAGGCAAAAGAGTAATCCAAGTACAAGCAACGCTTCAACAGGCAGACAGCAGGTGACAGAGTGATCCAGGTACAGCAATGTTCAACAGGCAGGCAGCAGGCGAAAGAGTAATCCAGGCACAAGCAGAGTCAGCAACGAAGGACCAGCAGAAGAAGCAGACTACAGAGTAATAACACCTACCAAAGTAGAAGCCGAAGCATGGAACCCAAGAAAGGATCAGCAGATAAAGCACCGGCGTCCAACGTCAGCAGGAACCCCACAGGGGAAGGGAGAGCAGCCATAGGGAGAAAATAGGAGGCAGGAACAAACAGGAGCCAATGGGAACGGCCAAGGGAAGGAGCACCTTGATTGGCCACGTGGGCAACAGGGGGCGGAGCCAGGCAGACGCACCGTGAATCGCGGTGCGGAGGCTCCCAGCAGGCAGAGACAGCAGCCTGAGGAGACAGGCAGTGCACCGCACTGATCCAAGCAGCGCTGCGACGGAGCCCTGCACCGCTCGAGGACCCCGCTGAGGTAGGGGACCTGACAATTTAAAATGAATCTGAGAAAATTTTTCTTCATTCAACATGTAATTAAACTCTGGAATTCATTGCCAGAGAATGTGGTAAAGGCAACCGCGGAGTTTAAAAAAGGTTTGGACGGCTTCCTAAAGGAAAAGTTCATAGACCATTATTAAATGGACTTGGGGAAAATCCACTATTTCTGGGATACACAGTATAAAATGTTTTGTACTTTTTTTGGATCTTGCCAGGTATTTGTGACCTGGATTGGCCACTGTTGGAAACAGGATGATGGGCTTGATGGACCTTTGGTCTTTCCCAGTATGGCAATACTTATGTACTTATATGTCCCTTTGATTAAAAAGATACAAGAGGATTTATGGGATTGGGCCAAAGGTACCTTTTCAATATTGGGGAGATTAGCAATTGTAAAAATGAACGTTTTACCCAGGTTACTGTATTTATTTCAGACCATACCTACACCGGTTCCTCGGTCCTTTTTTAATAGATGGCAAAATATTATTCAGGGGTTTATACGTGGGGGCAAGAGACTTAGTTTGGCAAAAACAGTAATTCTCACACCTAAAGATTTAGGAGGCCTGGGAATACCAGAGCTTTATAGTTATTATGTGGCAACTCAATTGAGACATGTCTGGGATTGAAGGAGGGATGCTGCTCTAAAGGTCTATACGCAGATAGAACAATATTAATCCACTTGCTGTAAGCTGCCAGATTTACTTTGGGCTCCATTTGGTGGAACTTCCAACACTGTAGTGTTAATCCTCATGCTGCTCCTATATTACAGCTATGTGCAACAATCCTCGAGGGCATCTACTGATGTTTCTCCTTTGGCACAAGTGTGTGAAAGGCCAAGGCACAAACTAGATGTCCCATGGCCTGAAGCCTAAGATCTGCAAACAAGAACTCTCTCCAGGAAATGTGGAAACAGAAGATCTGCACTGAGTACTTTTCACTCGACCTGGCTTATATCTAGAATCCTTATACCATCCTCTATCAGATATATCCTTACCATAAGTTCTAAGATGGTCCTCTGTAAGCTGAGGAGTCTTAGATTCAGAAAGACTTTTCACCAACTTTTCTAATTCCTTTCCAAACAGCAGGTTCCCTTTAAAAGGCAATTTTCTCAGATGAGTCTTTGAGGTGACATCTGCAGACCAGTTTCGAAGCCACAAACTTCACCAAGCAGCCACAAGCAAAGCCAAGCCCTTAGCTGAAATTCTAATTAAATCATACAAGGTATTTGCAAGAAAAGCTGTCCCCATCTGTAAATGACCAGCCACAGAAACATCTTCCTCAAAAAACTATTGCAAATCTTTTGGCAATTGTTCATTGTTCAGTTCATAGTTTATCGTTATTTGACACCACTTATAAAATTGTTTGCTTAAGTGGTATTCAGACCACCGGAAGCACTCACGAGTAATATAACTTCCACAATCTGCACCTTGCAGAGCCAAGGCAGAGACCTCAAATATCTGTTTCAGTAGTTATGAAGATCTTTCAACGCTGATCTCCCCCACCCCCCCCACCCCCTTTCAACTGGGATAGTGGTCTTTTTTGTCACTGCAGACACAACAGACTATATCTTTGGAAGATGGAGCCTGTCCTTCTCTTGAGGCTCCATCAGATACAACATCACCACAGAGTGCCCTATTTGAAAACCAGAAACCGCTGTCACTTTGGAGGCCGGAAAACCCTTCCGGGGCCCCACAAAGAGGACAAAAAGATGATCAGACTGCCTGAAATCATTGGTAGCAGTAAGATAGTGCATAAGGATGCACTTCACACCCAACAGTTGCAGGGAAGCGTATTCTGCACAATAGACTTCACTGGAAAAAGACGGAAGAAACACAGTCTGATTGACATGAAAAGGAGATACAAAGGACAGAACTGTGCATATAGAAACTCCTGAGTCAGAAAAGCAGAGAAAGGGATCCCTAGCAAGAGAGAGCATGAAGCTTTGAAACTCTCTGTGCCAACAAAATGGCAACTAAAAATACTGCCTTGAAAAAGTAAGATCTTTGATAGTTGCTGAACGAATGAAGGGGCACAAAGGGGTACGACTGAAGAGCATAAAGAACCACTTGAAGACTCCACTGAGGACTAATATTACAGAGAGGGGGACGCAGATGAGTGACTCCCTTCATTGCATCAGGGTGAGCAGCCAATAAGGCATTCTGTATCTTGCCTCTATGACACACCAACGCTGCCACCTGAACCTTGAGTAAATTGAGAGCCAAGCCTTTTTTGAATCCCTCCTGAAGGAAGGATAAAATTTGAGACAAAGAAGTATGAAATGGAGAATTACCATTCTGTGCAGAACAGCTCTCAAAAGTTCTCCACACTCCAGCATAAGAAGTGGACCACTTTCAGGCTTGCAGCAAGGTAGTAATATCATCTGCGTAACCTTCTTCCTCAATCGCGCCCTCTCAAGAGCCAGGCCATAAGACCAAAGTAGTGCAATAAGTCAACTGAGGAGCTATTTGAGGACGGATGAGGTCTGCATACCAAGGACATCTTGGCCAGTCTGAAGCATCAAGAACAACCTTCCCGAGATGACGTGAAATCCTGTGCAACATTCTTCCCATGAGATGCCATGGAGGAAACACAGAAAGGAGGTCATCCAACGACCAAGGCTGTACCAGTGCATCCATTACTAGGGAGTCTTTCTCCCTGAAATAGCTGTAGAATTTATTTATTTATTTGCTACATTTGTATCCCACATTTTCCCACCTATTTGTAGGCTCAATGTGGCTTACATAGTACCGGAAGCCGTTTGCAGATTCCGGTGTGAACAAATACAATGTGATGTTGTAGTAAGATAAAGTTCATATGGCAGAGCCACTTTAGGAATCGTAGAGCGGAAGAGTTGTGTTATGTTCATTACGTGGTTTAGTTTTCTTGCACTTTGAGTCTGGGTGCCATGAGGTCCAGAACAGGAAGACCCCACTGTGTGGAAATGAGGCGAAATGTAGTCTTTGACAGTTGCCAATCCCCTGGGTCCAGAGACAATCTGCTGAGGAAATCCGTTTGCAAGTCCAGTGAACCCTATGTGAGATGCTGAAATCATTGGAATGTTCAATTCCACACACTAAAAAAGAAGACGAACCTCCTGGGCTTGAAATACACTCTTTGTTCCTCCTTGTCTGTTGATGTAAGACACAGCTGTGACATCGTCCGAGAGCACGAACACCAGCCTCTTGTGAATAAGAGGTGCAAAGGCTAGTAGAGCTTTCAAGAAAACTCAAAGTTCCAATCTGTTGATGGACCAGGAAACCTCCACTCTCGACCAGTGGCCCCGTGCAGACTGGTGGAGATAATGGGCCCCCCATCTGAAGAGGCTGGCACTGGAGATGAGAACACACTAACTGGGAGTCTGTAAGGGCAACCCAACTTGAGTGTGCACAGGGAGAAGCCACCAAGTCAGATTCCATCTGGCTTGAGGCATCCGTGGCACCAGCTGGTCGCAAGTCCCAGAGACTGGAGACCACCAGCTCAAAATGGATGACTGAAGGGGCCACATGTGAAACTTTGCCCAAGGCGCCGCCATAGAACCAAGAACTTGAGCATAATCCCACACCCGCAGGCAGGTAAAAGAGAGAAGAGTGAGAATTTGCTGTTTGAGCTGGCGATGCTGAGGCAGGAAAACCTTCATCTACTGGGTAATGAAGCACACTCCCAGAAACTCCACGATCTGGATGGTGGTGAAATGATTCTTGCTGTAATTTATCACCCAACCCAGCGCAGAAAGAAGAGATAGGACTGTCTGTGTACTGCAAAGGCTCTCTTGATAGAAGTCACCCAAATTAGCCAATCATCCAAGGTAAAATTATGTATAATCATACCTGATAATTTTCTTTCCATTAATCATAGCTGATCAATCCATAGACTGGTGGGTTGTGTCCATCTACCAGCAGGTGGAGATAGAGAGCAAACTTTTGCCTCCCTATATGTGGTCATGTGCTGCCGGAAACTCCTCAGTATGTCGATATCAAAGCTCCATCCGCAGGACTCAGCACTTAGAGAATTACACCCACGAAGGGACACTCTGCCCAGCTCACCACCGCCGAAACGGGGGAGGGGAATTAACCCAGCTCATCCCCACACAAGTGGGGGAGGGGAATCCGTCCAGCTCATCCCCGCGGAGCGGGGGAGGGACACCACACCCGCCGATGCGGGGGGATCTGGCTTATCCTGCAACCGCAACCGCGGGAGGAGCTGACTGACCCTAACACCGCCGAAGCGGGAGGGGTACAAAGCTGCCCTACAGCCGCACGAAGCGGGAGGGAGTGCCGGCAGAATTTATGTCTCAATCCAGCCCCGTAAAACGGAGGGGAGAGGAATGCAGCAGCTCACTGTAACACAAACTCGTCTCAACTCTTGAAGAATCCAAGTGAAAGAACTTGAACACGAAGTATTTCTGAAATAACTGAAGACTAAACTTGAACCTGAAATGCAACCAGAATAAAAACAGAACAGATATCTGGGAGGGGCTATGGATTGATCAGCTATGATTAATGGAAAGAAAATTATCAGGTATGATTATACATAATTTTACCTTCCATATCATCAAGCTGATCAATCCATAGACTGGTGGGATGTACCGAAGCAGTACTCACCCAGGGCGGGACATTGAAATCCCTGACCTCAACACTGAAGCTCCAAACCGGGCCTCCGCCCGTGCAGCCACAGTCAAACGGTAATGCTTGGAGAATGTATGAGCCGAAGCCCAAGTTGCCGCCTTGCATATCTCTTCCAAGGAGACGGATCCGGCCTCTGCCATCGAGGCCGCCTGAGCTCTCGTGGAGTGAGCCTTCAGCTGGATAGGCGGCACCTTCCCCGCGGCCACATAAGCCGCTGCAATGGCTTCCTTGACCCATCTTGCCACTGTAGGCTTAGCAGCCTGCAGACCCTTACGAGGACCTGCAAACAGGACAAACAGATGATCCGATTTCCGGAAATCATTGGTCACTTCCAAGTATCTGAAGATGACTCGTCTCACATCCAGATATTTAAGAGCAGAGTACTCCTCTGGGTAGTCCTCCCTACGAAAGGAAGGGAGACAGAGCTGCTGATTCACATGGAAGCGAGAAACAATCTTGGGCAGGAAGGAAGGCACTGTGCGAATAGTCACTCCTGCCTCAGTGAACTGCAGAAAAGGCTCTCGACATGAGAGCGCCTGGAGCTCGGAAACTCTTCTGGCTGAAGTGATAGCCACCAAAAAGACTGCTTTCAACGTCAGGTCTTTCAGAGATGCCCTCGACAAGGGTTCAAAAGGCGGCTTCTGCAATGCTCTTAGCACCAGGTTGAGATTCCACGCAGGCACCACTGAGTGCAGAGGAGGGCGCAGGTGATTAACTCCCTTGAGAAAGCGCACCACATCTGGCTGCGAAGCCAGGGAAGCACCCTTCAGGCGGCCCCTGAAGCAAGCCAGAGCTGCTACCTGGACTTTAAGGGAACTGAGCGACAGGCCTTTCTCCAGACCTTCTTGCAGGAACGCCAACACTGAAGAAATTGGAGCAGTGAAGGGAGAAAGTGAGCCTGCTTCACACCATGCTGCAAAGATACGCCAAACCCTGGCGTAAGCAGTAGAAGTAGAGCGTTTCCTCGCTCTCAGCATAGTGGCGATGACCTTGTCTGAGAAGCCCTTCTTCCTCAGACGCTGCCGCTCAATAGCCAGGCCGTAAGACCAAAGGGAGAGGGATCCTCCATCACCACGGGACCCTGATGTAACCGGCCCTGCTCCACTGACAGCCGCAGAGGATCGTCGACTGAGAGCCTGATCAAGTCCGCATACCAGGGACGTCTGGGCCAATCCGGACCCACCAGGATTACCCTGCCGGGATGCTTTGCCACCCGGTCTAGCACCCTGCCCAACATGGGCCAGGGCGGGAACACATAGAGGAGCTCTTGTGTCGGCCACTGTTGGAGAAGAGCATCTACTCCCAGGGATCGAGGGTCCCGTCCTCTGCTGAAAAAGCGCGGCACTTGGCAATTGGCCGATTACGCCATCAGATCTAGGCTCGGCTGGCCCCAGCGCTTCGTGATGTCCAAGAACGCCTGAGCAGATAGTTGCCACTCTCCGGGCTCCAAGGTATGGCGACTGAGAAAGTCCGCCTTGACATTCATGACTCCGGCAATGTGGGCCGCTGAAAGCTGCTCCAGGTTCGCTTCCGCCCACTGGCAAAGACTCATAGCCTCCTTGGCTAGAGGGGCGCTCTTGGTACCTCCCTGGCGGTTGATATAGGCCACAGCCGTGGCATTGTCCGACAGGACCCGTACAGGCTACAACACCAGTACCGGGATGAACTCCAATAACACCAACCGAATGGCTCTGAGTTCCAGGAGGTTGATAGACCACTTGCCTCTGCAGGAGACTAGAGCCCCTGCGCTGTCCTTCCCAAGCAGTGGGCTCCCCAGCCCATCAAAGAGGCGTCTGTCGTGACGACAATCCACTCCGGGGTCACCAGAGGCAATCCTGCAGACAACTTGTCTGTCTGCGTCCACCAGCTCAGCGCCTTTGTACTGCTGGGTCCACGGGAAGGCGCACAGCATAATCCTCCGACATCGGAGTCCAGCGCAGCAGCAGAGATAGCTGTAGTGGTCTCATATGAGCCCTGGCCCAGGGCACTACTTCCATCGTGGCCGTCATAGAGCCCAACAGCTGCACGTAGTCCCAAGCCCGAATAGGAGAGGCTACTAGGAACTAGTCCACCTGAGCCTGAAGCTTGACAATCCGATTGTCTGGCAGGAACACTCTGCCCACTTGGGTGTCGAATCGAACTCCCAGATACTCCAGGGACTGAGTCGGGCGCAGCTGGCTCTTCTTCCAGTTGATGATCCATCCCAGGGAGCACACAAGAGCAACTACCCGGTCCATAGCTTTGCCGCACTCTGCATAAGAGGGGGCTCGGATCAACCAGTCGTCCAGATAAGGATGGACTTGTACTCCTTCCTTTAGCAGGAAGGCCGCTATGACCCCCATTACTTTGGAAAAGGTCCGCGGAGCAGTAGCCAACCCGAAAGGGAGGGCTCTGAACTGGAAGTGTCGTCTCAGGACTGAAAAACGCAGAAAGCGTTGGAGAGGAGGCCAGATGGGAATATGCAGGTACGCTTCCTTGATGTCCAAGGAAGCCAAGAACTCTCCTGCCTTCACTGCCGCTATAACAGAGCGGAGAGTCTCCATGCGAAAGTGCCTCACTTTCCAGGCCCGATTGACCCCTTTGAGGTCGAGGATAGGCCGGACAGAACCTCCTTTCTTTGGAACCACAAAGTAAATGGAGTAACGTCCCTTGCCAATCTGATTTTTTGGCACCGGAACGACCGCACCCAGGCGGATCAGGTTGTCCAAGATCTGCTGCACTGCCACAGCTTGACCGGAGACTGCAGGGAGAGAGTACAAAGCCGTCTCTTAAGGGTTGGCAGAACTCTAGCTTGTAGCCGTCTCTGATGACTTCCAGCACCCACGCGTCTGAAGTTATAGTGGTCCACTCGCCCAGAAACGAGGACAGCCGTCCTCCAATCTGCACTGGGGCGTGGACCAAGGCCCCGTCATTGGGTACGAGACCCTGGGGGAGGACCGGAGGGAGCACCTCCGGGACGGCGGTCTCTGCGAAAGGAATGCTGCTTGGGGGAGAAATTCCTCTTGAAGGAAGAGGGGGCAGAGGAACCCGACTTGCCCGGGCGGTACCGACGGGCTTCCAGCAACCGTCCTCTGGAGGTACCGGGACGAGTACTAGCCCGAGCCCTGACCTCTGGTAATTTCTTGCCCTTAGACGTGCCGAGATCGGACACGATTTTGTCCAGCTCGACCCCAAAGAGCAGCTTGCCTTTAAAAGGCAATCTAGCCAGGCGGGATTTAGAGGCGTGGTCAGCAGACCAATGTTTCAGCCAAAGCCACCGCCGCGCAGAGACTGTCTGAGCCATGCCTTTAGCTGAGGCTCTCAAGACATCATACAGCAAGTCTGCCAAATAGGCTAAGCCCGATTCCAGGGCCGGCCAATCAGCCCTCAAGGAAAGATCCGAGGGGGAAGCCCGCTGCACCATAGTCAGGCACGCCCTGGCCACATAGGAGCCGCAAACTGAGGCCTGCAAACTTAAAGCAGCTGCCTCAAAGGACGACCTTAAGGCCGCCTCCAATCTTCTGTCTTGGGCGTCCTTTAGGGCCGTGCCACCTTCCACCGGCAACGCCGTTTTCTTAGTCACCGCAGTGATTAAAGAATCCACGGTAGGCCACAGATAGGCCTCACGTTCACTCACAGCCAAAGGATAGAGGCGGGACATAGCCCTAGCCACTTTAAGGCTCGTTTCCGGGACATCCCATTGAGCCGCAATTAAGGTGTGCATGGCATCATGCACGTGGAAGGATCTAGGCAGGCGCTTCGTCCCCAGCATAATGGCAGAGCCAACAGGGGCTGAGGGAGAGACGTCCTCCGGAGAGGAAATCTTCAAAGTGTCCATGGCCTGTAAAAACAGGTTGGGCAAATCCTCTGGGCTAAAAAGCCGCGCTGCAGAGGGGTCATCCGCTCCATCCGAGCGGGGATCTATCTCCTCCAAGGAATCCGCAAAGGACCGTTGGGAGACCTCAGACACGCTGCCCTCATCTACATCGGAGGAGACAAAGTCCTCCAAGGCCTGGAAATCAACCCGAGGGCGTTTACCTCTGGGAACCTCAACCTCTTTATCAGAAGAGGGAGCAGGGGCAGCGTTTTGCATGAGGAAAGCCTGATGCAGCAGCAAAACAAACTCGGGGGAGAAACCCCCCAGACTGTGCACTTCCGCAGCCTGGGCAACAGCCCTAGACGCACTCTCAACCGGCGCTCACAATAGCGGGGGAGAGACATGCTGCGCATCCAAAATGGCGTCCGGCGCGAAACTCCGCGAAGGAGCCGCGCGGGAAGAACGGTGCTTAACTTTAGCCGCTTGTGCCATCGCCCAAATTAAGGGCGTTCATGGCATTAATGTCTCCAACCTCAAGGGCGGCCCACGAAGAAGCCGTCCGAGCCGCGTGGCCGGCCAAGATGGCGGAGGTGAGGAGCGGGGGATGGGCGTTTATGGCGGGGAAAAAACCGCCACGCCGGAGGAACGACCGGGACATTCATCGGTCACTAAACTGTCACCCATCAAGGGCGAATCAGGTTGTAAAACCCCCGCATCCCCTCTAGAAGCGCTCCAGCGATCCGGGGAGCGACCCTTTGCGCCCTCGCCCTCCGACGCCATATGCCACGAGGAGAAGAATCGGGGAACCCCCTGCCCGCTATAAAAAGGTAAAATTACCTGCTTGCCGCTCCGAGCTGTAACGAACTGGTGTCCCAGTGAGTAGCTGCAATGAACGTTTAAAGAAACGTCGAATTAAACGCCTTTAAAGACGTTTAAAATTTTTTTTTTTTTTTTTTTTTTTTAAACGGAGCCAGCGGGAGGGGGGAGAAAAGGAGGGACCTGGCACCACCAGGTTTGCACTTGCTCAAAAGAGCCCTCAACCCCAGGCCTCAACAAAACCTAAGGATTAGGCTTGGAGGCCTAGCCAGAGCTGCTGCTGTGTGTGACCACCACCTGCTGAGATAGAGAACATACTGAGGAGTTTCCGGCAGCACATGACCACATATAGGGAGGCAAAAGTTTGCTCTCTATCTCCACCTGCTGGTAGATGGACACAACCCACCAGTCTATGGATTGATCAGCTTGATGATATGGAAGTAAGGATTACCTGGATCCTCTGCCGGTGAAGAAAGGTTGCCACCACCACCATAACTTTTGAAAATGTGCAAGGTGCAGTGGCGAGGCCAAAAGGCATGGCCTTGAATTGGAAATGATCTCCCAGGATCACAAACCAGAGACATTTCTGGTAAGGAGGCCAAATTGGGATATGAAAATAAGCCACCTCAACACCTCAAGGTCCAGTGAGGTGAGAAATTTGCCTGGCTGGACCAAAGCTATGACTGAACGAAGAGTCTCCATGCAGAAGTGCAGCAAAGAGTCTTCTTTCTTTGGGACAACAAAATAGATGGAATATTGACCTGTGCCCTCTCTGCCGGAGGAATGGCCCCCAGTCACCTTAAAGAGGCTAAGGTAGTTAGCACTGCCCAACTTTTTGAAAAGCTGCCGCAAGGGGACAGCATGAAAAGATCTGCAAGTGGCTTTGAAAATTCTAGCTTGTAGCCATGGAGAATGATATCAAGGACCCATTGGTCTGCAGTAATGGTGGTCCACTCCTTGGGAAAGCGGGAAAGATGTCTACCTATTGTAAAGTGGATCCTCTTTTCTCCTGGGGTTGCAGCTCTTCTCATACAAAAACCAGAGAAAAAAAAACACACTCTTGTATGGCTCCCCTTTTCCTCAAAAGAAAAACAAATATAAGGTAGCTTTTTATTGAATAGGAGGAACGTCCCTCCTTCTCCCAATTGCTTCTCCAAAACAACAAACACTGCCACACCGTGCAGGCTTCAACCGCTGCTTTCTCTCTCGGTCCCCTGGAGAGTAGCAGGAAAAAGAGAAAAAAAAACACCCAGCGCACTTCAGCCCTGGTTTCCAAACACAGTTCAATTTTTAGCCAAGCTTCAAAAACACAGCTCAGTCCAGCTAGGCTTTCAAACACAGTTCAAGTTTAGCCAGGCCTTCAAAACACAGTTCAATTTTTAGCCAAGCTTCAAAAACATAGCTCAGTCCAGCTAGGCTTTCAAAACACAGTTCAATTTTAGCCAGGCCTCCAAAAACACAGTTCAGTTCTAGCCAGGCTTTCAAAACACAGTTCAATTTTAGCCAAGCTTTCAAAACACCGCTCAATTTAGCCAGGCTTTCAAAACACACAGTAATGGCTTTGCGCGGGCTCAAAGCCTAGGGTCCCACCCTCTTGGTCAGTCATACTCCTACCTGACCTCCTCCCGCTTGACCCGGCTTGGCCCCGCTACTTCCTTGGCTTTCGCTGAGCCAGAGCCGAAAAGTCCATCGGCTCTTCCAGGGTGTTCTCCGGTTCAGTCAACTCCATAGGGCAAGGTTCACTCTCTGCCTCTCTCTCCTCAGGAGCCCAATCCATATTCTCCTCGCCCCGCCCTTCTCCCAGCTGCTCACCCTTTCTTTCATTAAAGCTCTTTGGTGGCTCTTCTTTCTCCACCCACCTGCTCCACCACCTCTTCCACCAGGTTGGAGAATCAGCCTTATTCCTTCCCCTGCGGCCCTCCTCTGGAGACTCCTGGGAATGCACATAGTTTCTCTTATCCCCGGTCTCCCTTGGGGCATGCTGGGAGTTGTAGTTCTTTATTTCTAGTTTTTTCCTGGGGAATGCCTGCCTATAACGGGGGTATTCTGGCCTATCCCAGGGTTCCTTTGGGGCCTGTCCTACATACTCTTTACACTATGTCTACGTACAAGGAGTGAACCTCAACCCCATTATTGCGAGGGCTGCCAAGAGGGACAGATTCTTGAGGAAGTGGAAAAGGGCTTCTTGCCTCCTTGAAAGGCTGAGTCTGAGGAAAGCAAAGTTTTTAAGCGGAAGCACTAGCCTTCCCTGGTCTATACCTCCGCGCTTCTCAAAAACAAGACTTAGCCGCCCAGAGATGAGGCTTAGGCTTGTCCTCAGATAGCCACTGGACCTTGGAATCTCCCAGGTCTTTAACAATCTTCTCCAAATCTGCACCAAAGAGTAGTGTTCCTCAAAAGAGCAACTTTGCCAGATGAGATTTGGATGCCACATCTGCGACCCAATGCCTCAACCATAGCCAGCGTCACGCCAAACCGGCCAAGGCCACACCCCTAACTGATGCTCAGAGAATATCATAAAGAGAATCTGACAAATAGGACAACCCCATCTCTAGGATAGGGAGAAAGTCTGGAGGCGAGTCCAACGTGGACAATTGTTAAATCCACAATAAAGAAGCCCTGGCTACAAAAGAAGAAAAAATTGCTGCCTGAGAATTTAATGCAGCTAGTTGAAAGGCAAGCTTCAAGGAAGCCTCAAGCTTGCGGTCATGCATATCCTTTAATGCAGAGTCACCTGCAACAGGGATAGTGGTACATTTAGTAACCGCCAAACTAAGGGCATCCACCTTAAGCAGAGCAAACTGAAGTAAATCAGATGGCAGAAGGGGATATAATTTGGACATAACACAAGCCACCTGGAGGTTAGAATCAGGGATCTCCCACTGAGCTGGAATAATCTCCTACATTTTCTCATGACTATGGAAAGATACAGGAGGTCTCTTAGTACCTGACATAATAGATGAAGCAGGACCAGAGGACTGAGAAGCAGGGGAAGAAATGTGTAAAGCCTCCATAGATTTTGTGATCCATTCTCAAAAACAACCTATCTACAGTAGGATCATCACCCCCATCTGCCTCTGAAATGTCCAAGTAGGAGCCATCAGCAGTTCTAGGAAAGTCAGAATACACAGATAAAACCTCCTCTGAGTCCCAAGGAGGAACATTCTACAAATCCTGCAAAACGGAAAGTTTTCATTTCTTAGGACGCTACTCCTCAAAAGCAACATGAGGAGAAGACTTTAATAAAAAAGGCCTGATGTAATAAAAGAACAAACTCAGGCAAAAATGGCAGGACAGTGACTTCTACCCCTGCAAAACCAACATCGCAGGACATGGTAGCGAGCAAGGAACCCGCTGACAAAATGGCCACCGAAGCCTTACGGAGTGCTGGAGTCATTGGTGCTGAGCCCACCAAAATTGCCATTGGAGCAGCGCCAGATGTACTCCCAAAGACAGAGTACTGACGGTAGCCAAGCGCTTACCCCCACAGCATGCACAAGATTTAATAGGCTCAGACATAGGGAATAATAAATATACTCATAGAAAACAGCCAGTCACGTGACCTCCAAAGAACTGAACCCCCAAAATAGTCCCACAGCACAAACGCTCTCAAAAAGAACCGCAGTGGCTGCATTTTTTTTTTTTTTTTAGATAGAGGCAGGAGAAAAAGAGAAAGGAAGACTGAGATAAAGAGCTAGAAAGTGATAACATGGGAGAAGGGAGGGACCTAGACCACCTGAGGCATAGGATGTTCTCAACCCTAATCTCAACCGAATCTGCAATCAGGTCAGGAGGCTGAACAGAAGTCACCACAGTGCACAGGAGCTGCTATCCTGCCTTGCTAATTGCAGGAGCTGATGAGGCACAACTCATTAGAGTTCTCTATCTTCACCTGCCGGTGGGTGGTAACAACCCATTTGTCTGGACTGATCCTTGGGACGTAATGGAAGCACATTTGAAACTGATATATGTAGTTGTTTTGCAGAAGAATTCTAGCTTTACAAAATACTCTGGCATTAAGCTATCATCAGATGCATGCCCAGATTTGATTACAAAGTTATAAATAAATAAACCTAGTTCAGACAAAAGCCCATAGAACAAAAGCAGAACATCAAACTCCAATTCTCATACCTGTCAACCAAATCAGAATGAGCTAAGCGTGTACAGACATTTCATCACCTGACACTGCATCACTGAGACACTTCACTGTGGACATTCCATCACATATTCAAGCTAAATACATTCAAATTATGTGTGTGGAAAACTTGTGGCAAATGGAGGTAGTGGGATGCCAGCAGACAACCATGCTTGTTCTTTGCGCCTAAGTATGAGCCTTGCTAAAACTTCTTCCATATAAAATGTTTGCAGAGCTTTTTATTTAAGCACAGAACAACATTTTCATCACATTACACTTCACAACCGCAGAAATTTTATCACATGAAACTTCATTCTGTATTCAAGCTAAATGCATTCAAATTATGTGTGGAAAACTTGCAGTAAATGGGGGGAGGGAGCGTGCCGGCAATTATGGAGGAGTAGCCTAATGAAGTAGAGGAACAGCCTAATGGTTAGTGCAGCAGACTGAGATCCTGGGGAACTGGGTTCAATTTTCACTCTAGTTCCTCGTAACCCTGGGGAAGTCCCTTAACTCTCCACTGCCCCAGGTACAAAAACTTACATTGTGAGCCCACTAGGGACACAGAACATACCTGCATATAATGTGTACAGTGATGCATACTTCTAGTAACACTATAGAAATGATTAGTAGTAGTAGTAGTAGATCTTTGTATACATATCCAAAGGAAACCAGAAGTGTCTGCATGCATAAATGTGAACCTCACTAAACACACACATCCATGATTCTCTTTCCTGTTTTATCTACACAGGTATCTAAAATGCTACCTTGCCTCCTCCCCTCCCACCATTCCCATCCTCCCCAACCCAACTGTGGTATGGCCATATAATTGCCTGCTGGAGATGAACTGTTGTGGTTTTGATCTTTCATTACCTTTGCACACAAGTTTTTTTACATATATTCATTGTGCATTATGTGATATGTATTATTTTAAATGTAAATATCTTTGCTCAATTTCTCACACAAGTTTCCCATGCATATTATTTGAATACATGTAACTTGAATATGTGATGAAGTGTCACATGATGAACAGGCATATTAGTGACGAACTGTCACCAAATGAAATATAGAATCTATATACTAAAACTTCAGTTTAAGGGGAGTAATTCAAGAGGTCTCTTATAAACTTACTCCCTGGTACTAGAGGACGACCAAAATCAGTTTCTTCAGTTTCTGCCAAAACCAAATCTGTGGTTGATATTTGCCGCTCAGTTCAGCCGAAGCTGAAGCCAAAGCTGGATTCTAGGGTCCAGTACAGTCTGGCCCCTGCATGGAATGAGCTACCACTCCCCCATCACCAGCACCACCACAGCACAGAATGAGCCTCCCATCCTGGGCCTAATGTCCATACCCTGGTGGTCTAGTAAGTGGTAGGGGCAGGAGCAATCCCCAGGCGCTGCAGCCATTTTGAGATTGGAGCTGCCACTGGTAGGAATGACTAGGGATCAGTCCTGCCCATTCCAGCTCCAATTTCCATCTTTGTGTAAGTTGCTGGTCTTATATATATTTTCTGTAGTTCTCAACTTCTGTATATAACATAGAGGGGCATAATTGAACTGGGCGCCCATTTTAAGGGCGCCCTGGCAAAGAGGCGGGGCATCCCGTATTATCGAAACAAGATGGGCGTCCATCTTTCGTTTCGATATTACGGTCATGGACGCCCAAATCTCAACATTTAGGTTGACCGTCTTGATATTTAGGTCGACCTTAGAGATGGCTGACCTCGGTTTTCGTCGATAATGGAAACGAAGGATGGCCATCTCAAAAATGACCAAATCCAAGCCATTTGGTCATGGGAGGAGCCAGCATTCGTAGTGCACTGGTCCCCTCTCACATGCCAGGACACCAACCAGGCACCCCAGGGGGCACTGCAGTGGACTTCACAAATTGATCCCAGGTGCATAGCTCCCTTACCTTGGGTGCTGAGCCCCCAAAACCCACTATCCACTACCCACAACTTTACAACACTACCATAGCCCTTAAAGGGTAACGGGGGGCACCTAGATGTGGGTACAGTGGGTTTTGGGTGGATTTTGGAGGGCTCCCATTTACCACCAGAAGTGTAATAAAAAGGGGGGATGGGCCTGGGTCCGCCTGCCTGAAGTGCACTGAACCCAAAAACTGCTCCAGGGACATGCATACTGCTGTGATGGAGTTGGGTATGACATTTGAGGCTGGCATAAAGGCTGGAAAAAATGTTTTTTAATTTGTTTTTTTGGGTGGGAGGGGGTTGGGGACCACTGGAGGAGTAAGGGGAGGTGATCCCCGATTCCCTCCGGTGGTCATCTGGTCAGTTCGGGCACCTTTTTGAGGCTTGGTCGTGAACAAAAAGGGACCAAGTAAACTCGGCCAAATGCTCATCAGAGACGCCCTTCTTTTTTCCATTATTGGCCGAGAACGCCCATCTCTTAACCACGCCCCCGTCCCGCCATCGGTACACTGATGACACACCCCCTTTAACTTTGGTCATCCCTGTGACGGAAAACAGTTGAGGACGCCCAAATCGGCTTTCAATTATGCCGATTTGGGCGCCCTTAGGAGAAGGACGCCCATCTCCCGATTTGTGTCGGAAGATGGGCGCCCCTCTCCTTCGAAAATAAGCTAGATAGTGGTCTGTTTACTAAAGTAAATAAGCAGGTAGCATTTAAATTAGCATATATTAATAGCACAGAAGTGCAGTAATCATTACTGCGCTGGCATGACAGTACATGCTAATTCACAGTGACTAGCAGGAGGATGGAATCAAAATATAGAGCATTTCTGCTTAAGGCAAAATATAAATGAGTGTCACTCTTCAATCAAGCATACAGAGGATTAACCCTCATGAAGAAGCAGTTTCAACCCTAACCACTTTACTGGGCAGAGTAGATGGGCCATGCTGGTCTTTATCTGCTATCATTTACTATGAAGGTTATTCTGTAAATTGGCACCTGGACATATAAACCACTTATGCACTTTATAGGTGGCAGTAATTGGTAGTTATGCATGAATGTGCACTAGGCGCTATTCTATAACATATGTGGAGGGGCATTTTCGAAAGGACATCCATGTCAGAATAAGGATGTCCCAGTAAGAACATCCCAAATGGACATCCGTCTCAAACGGACTTTGAAAAGCTATGTGCACAGAAATTATTTTTAAACTCTAAGGGTGATTTAAACACATGAAAGGTTGACTTACGATTTCATTTTAGTGGTAGTCATATTCTAGCACCTGGAATCATTCCCAAAATTAATCCTTTAACATATCAAATCAAAATACAACTGAAAGCTGACTTACATTTTTTAAAAGGCCACCAACCTGATAGAAGCTCTCTGTCCCTAATTAAACCATCCCCTAAAATGAACCTCTTAAATACCAATCAAAGAGATAGTGGTTCAAGACACTATTACAATACTTTAATGCAGAAAGCTGTAACAGGAGGGGGCGCTCATGAGCAACAAACAAGATGACAGCGTGAGCTTGGAGCTCTGCTTCTTAAAGAAAATATTTCCTTCATCATATATCAGAAACTGCTGAATTGGAGGTAAACTTTAGGATGGCCTCCTCCAAACATGATAAAAATGAACTTCACAATAAATATTAATGAAAGAGATTTGCATGCACTGCCTCCACGGCATGCAAATCTCTCTCTTTAATATTCATTAACAATGATAATCCTCAGTTTGTCAAAACTTTAGCTGATTCTTTTCTAAAAATTCTCATATACTTATTATACTAGGAAGAGATTTTAATGTAACTATAAATCCTATGCTAGACAGAAAATCTTCCTGTGTGGCCCCCTTGTCTAAAAGCAGAGTCATACTCCAACACCTAATGAATGATCTTCATCTATATGATATTTGGAGACTTCTTCATCCCTCTAATAAGGACTATAATTTTTATTCAATATCTCATAAGTCACGTTTTAAAATTGACTTGTTCTTGAAATCTGGTGACCTACGGCCCTGTTTACTAAGCTGCTCTAGCGTTTTTAGCGCATGTGCAAAATTAGTGCGCACTGTGTAGGCGCCCACAGGAATATTGTGGGTGCCTATACAGTTAGCGTGCGCTAAAACCACTACCCTGTTTCCCTGAAAGTAAGACATCCCCCGAAAATAAGACCTAGTAGAGGTTTTCCTGAATTGGTAGATATAAGGCCTCCCCCGAAAGTAAGACCTAGCAAATTTTTGTTTGAAAGCAGGGCCGCCGAGAGCCGGAAAAGGCCGCCCCCGGGCCGCCCCCCCACCCGAGGTCAGGCAAGGGCGGGACACGGAAGGAAGGAGTGGCCTGCCCTGCTGCTGCTTGCTGCGAAGGTGAAAGGAGGCATTTAAGGTTAGTTCTGGGAGCGACTGAGTGCAGGCGGGCCAACCCCGATACAACCCCAATGTTTCCCCGAAAAAAAAGACAGCCCCTGAAAATAAGACCTAGCGCATTTTTGGGGGCAAAAATAATATAAGACAGTGTCTTATTTTCGGGGAAACACGGTAACGCGCCTCTAGCGCGGCTTAGTAAACAGAGCCCTAGGCCTCCACTGTAACAAACTCTGAAATCCTACCGATGACAATCTCAGATCATTCCCCTTTTCGTCTGTCCTTAAATCTCACAGGTCTTGAAAAGTCACCACCAGTATGGAGGTTTATATCATCAATTCTTTATTGTCATTTTCAAGAATTTACAGAACATTATTTCTTGAATAGGAAAAGCAGTTTAAGAAAAAATACATAATCAATAGAAAAAGGTCTATTTAACATTAGGTCAAACAGGCAAATATTTATAAACTTGTATTAGACCACAACATTTGAGAGGTAGGAGCTGTTACAACTCAGGAGATGAGATTCATTTTAAATATTTTAGGTAATGCTTAGCAGTATATCCACTTAACTTAATATCTAAATCTTAAACCCTTAACTCGAGGTCATTCAAAACTGTGTGCTCCCAACATGCATTATACTACTTTTTTTTTATCAATAAATTGCTTTAAATGTTCAGCAACAAGGAAAACATATTTAACTCCTAAATATTTTATATTACATTTGCAAGGATAATTCAAATTAAATGAAGCTCCCAAAGCCAATGTTGCAGTTCGTAAAGCAAGAAAGTCCTTTCTTCTTGCTTGCGTTTGTTTAGTTACATCTGGGAAAACCCAGATCTTCCCACCATAAAATGGAAGTTGTATGTTTTTCAAAGCCATTTTTCTTACGGATTCTAGATCTTGTTGGAAAATAAACGACACCAACGTTTGGCTCTCTGTGGTTGCGGATAAAGAAGTTCAAGCAACTCTGTTACATTTAAATCCCCTTGTGGAGGATTTTGTAATCCTTCTTTAGATACTTTTGTTGGTAAATAATAAATTTTATTTAAAGGTGGTATATTTTCCGGAGAAAATTTTAAATTCTCAGTCAACCGAGTATATATTGGAGTCCGTGGAAAATTTAAGAAACGAAGGTTCAATCTCCTATTATAATTTTCAAATTATTCCAACTTATTATTGTATTATCTTTAATCAGTCTTACAGAAGTTTCTTTCAATTTAAGATTTTCTTCAAATAGTTAATCTTTGCAGAGACTTCATTTTTCATTGAAGTAAATTCTAGTGAAAGGTTTTGAACGTTACTCACTAGTGTTTCAATCTTGCTTGTTGAAAGCATCACAGCTTGCAGAGTCTCCCAAATGGCCTCGAGAGTAACCGTCACTGAGGAGGCCTTAGATGTCTTAGTCCTCAATACCAAATCAGGACTACTCTGAGCCTCCGGTGTAAAGAGAGCCTCGGCTGTTAATCCGTTGTCGGGTCCCAGACAGGTCATCCCTCCTCCGTCTCTGCGGGTTAGGGCTTCCACCTCGGCATCGTTTCCAGCCGGCTGCGGTGGTGGGAAGAGCGTCGGAGGGGACAACGATATGTCCTGTCCCAGGAGCTCGGCTTCTCCTTGCGCCACGAGCTCAACGGGAACTCCAACTGCCGAAGAAGTGGATCTCGCGAGAAAGCTCTCCAGGGTCAACTGGGTAGATGTTAAGTTGGTTAGGAACATTAGATTCTATTAGAATGACCCCCGCCAGCAAAGGCACCTGGTGGTGGTGGTGGCGACAGGGAAGGGTCGGTGGCGGGAGGGGGGGTCCAGAGTAGAGGGGGCCAGGGCTTAATCTGTGGGGACCCATGCCCCCGTGGCCCCACCTAGCTACGCCCCTGGTTTACTTATTGATGATCTGTTACTTTAAACCAATGTTTCTTTGATTCCACATATTTTATCACTAATTTCCTAATTTTCAAACATTTCAAGTTATAAAATAAATTGGGGGGAAACTGAATGCTTACCTTTATATGAAGACTTAAATATACAAAATTAAGCTCCTTCCCATTTAATGAACAATTGTCTCATATAAAATATCTTGGCATCTTTTTAGGAAGAACTACTAAAGAAACCACTGACAAAAGTATTGATATGCTCCTTCAATTTTTGAAGATTTCTATTCAAAAGTGGTCTCTATTACACTTAAGTTGGTTAGGAACATTAGATTCTATTAGAATGACCTTAGCCCCAAGAATCAATTATATGTTAACTATGCTCCCAGTGAAACTTCACCCCTAGTTTTTTCAAAACAACTGACAGTTTATTGACTTCCTTGCAGTTTAAATCCCCTCATATTTCTCTTCATCAACTAAAATTACCCAAACAAAAAGGTAGAATTAACCTTTCCAATTTCAGAAATTATCACAATTCTTTTATTCTCTCTAAAGGATATCATTGGTTCTCAACGGTGAATTCTTTTGCTATCCCTACATGGTTAAAACTAGAAGGAGCGATATCACATCCTATTCCGCTTACTGTTTCAAATCATCCTAATATTCATCTGTTTCTATTCACACCACAATAAAAATGTGCTGCAAACTACTTCAGCATTTGTTAAGCTAGCAAAAATGTATTACCAAAAACTCCCAACATTTTATATGATATACCACTCTGGAAGAATAAAAAGTTGAAACTTTATGGCCAAACACTAAGTTGGTCAATTTGGCAAAAATTTAATATCTGTTTTTTTAAGCCAATTACTATCAGAAGGCCAACCGAAATCATTTGCGCCATTGAAAAATGATTTTGACATTCCTGACTCCCAGTTTTTATAATGGTATCAGCTACAGGGTATTATTAAATTGAATAGCTAGGAGTTAGCTTGTCTTCATCAAATAGCCAATGTTGATGCATTTATTGACAGTCCATGTATTTTGAATCATTGCACTTCAATGTTAGATAAAACTTTTCAAAATTATAACAAGTATTCATGTAAAAAGTATTCAACAAGTATGGGAGAAAGACCTTGATGCTTATCAGATGTTCAATGGTCTCAGATCTGATCCATGGGTCCCAGAGTGTCTTTATCAGCAGCTATTACTCACTTCTTTTTTATATATCATAGTGCTTTGTGGACTCCCGGTAAGTGTAAAGCAATTGATCCATCAAAGTCAGACCTATGTTGGTCTTGTAAATCACAAACAGGAACTCTGATGCATCTACTCTACGAATGTCCTAATACTACACTTTTCTGGTAGGATGTCTGCAACAAATTACAAGACATCTTTAAGTTCAAGTCAACGTTACTACCCAAATATATAATATAGAAATCATTATCAATTTCATTTCCACTTTCTGATTAAGGCAAATTATTTGATTTTTTTTAATCACCATTGGTATAAAACTGATTATTACTCATTGGAAGAATAATACTCAACATCTATATTTGGTGGAATTGGATCCTTTTGTACAAACGATACAACCTGTAAAGTTTCAATTGTTACTGTATTGGCACTTTGTATAACTACAATATAAAACTAATAAAAATAATTTTTTTAAAGTTGTAACAGAACATTGCTAAGTTTTTATAACTTTATTCATGAAAGGTATTCTTGCAATATGTGTCATACCAGCTGAGCTTGAATCTATGTAGGAGGACAGACCATTTTAGTCTTTATCTGCCATCACTTACTATGTACAATCCTGTCTTTTGCATTTGATTCCAACCGGTATCTTGCAACTTAAAAATTATCAAGTCAAAATAACACCTTATAAAATAGAGCAACTCATATTCCAATTTGTTGGTCTATACGTAGAAGAAACAGAAAAAGAATTCTTTTTGTTTGGTTGTTTGTTTTCAGCATTCAAATGTTTAAACTTAGTTTTTAACCAAAGCGAAAACTAATACTAAACACACCTATACTTCTTGTTTCATCTTTCGCCATGCCTTCCAGCTGTCCCTTACCTGACCCGGTTGTCCCGGAACTTGGTGATCTGAGGCTGTCTGATGTAAATGATGCGGACTCCCGCCTCCACCCGGTCTGCAGATGACGCGGCCCCGGACATCTCATCATCTGCTTTCTTATAGCCCGTGGAGGAACATACTGGCTCTGTTATAAACAAGAAACAGTCCAAATGAGGACAGGCTGAAGAAAAGAAGACAAGGTATGAGACCCTCCCACACCAGTTCGAAAGGTTCGTTGAGGAAAAGCTAGAACCTGAGGGAAGATGATGGATAAGGCTAAAGTGACCCGTCGGCTGTCTCGTCCCAGCGGAACGGCGAAAGCTGGGACTTACTCGCGCTCTCTGGTTATATGGCACGCGGACGGCGGGAGCACTCTAACTCCCCCACTCACCCCTCCCCAACCCTCCCCCCCACCCCCCTCACCTCCACCCTTAGGCCGGGAGCACGCGCGCCTAAACCCCTCCCAGGCTATTGTTAGCATTTACAGGCAGCACTCTGTCAAGGCATAAAGGCGCAGCCGCCGGCTCTGCAAGCTGCTGATGGAAGCACAAACAAAACCTGGCCAGCTACACTGCTTGTCATATGCCACAAAATGAGTAGGTAAAGTAATAGTGCCCCTTCCAAACGCGCGCCCATCACCCACCCCAGGCTACATGCCTGTCAATTTATGCAGGTATAACAGAAATGGCGTGCCAAAATCATAATCATTATCATTATTTACGTGGGAAACCAAACAAGCACGACTGCCTTGGAAACAGGTTCGTCTAGCAAAAGAGACGGAGGTACAAAAATTCAAAAATGTCTATAAGCTTGAGAGGATGCCCTCATGTAGAGCCAAGGACGGTAAAGCACGCTGAATAAAAGGAAAGCAGGTTTACAGCGTACCCAGGCAGCGCTACTCCACGCAAACATCAAGCTAAGGCGAGACGTCTCCTAGGGACAAACCTCAGGGACAGTTTGCTCATCCTTCCCCTGCCTCGATGAACAACACAGGGACCGTCTGTCTTCTCACTCAGGCCAGGTTATCGTGGCTACTTAAAAGGCGGTTTCTAATCCGGATGCTAATCTCGATTGTAAACTTTAACGATTCACAAACATGGATTTTTCCTAAGAAAACTGACCAGCACTTTAAATTCAAGAATGACCTAGTCCTATTTATTGCATTTGTATCCCACATTTTCCCACCTATTTGCAGGCTCAAATAATTTTCTAAAAAAATGTAACGTCAGTTTATTGGAACTGAGTTATAGCATGTAAATGTCTTAGACAAATACCGAACCCAGAGCCTGAAAAATAAAATATAAATAATAACTTTATAGGGTTGTGGATATATCCTACACCCTTCAACATATCACTTAACCTTCCTGTGCTCAATATATTCTGACACACTATTTTTTCATGTTTATGAAACGGGCGCTAGCAAGGTTTTCCTCCGAGTGTGTATGTTTGAGAGTGTGTGAGAGTGACTCTGTGAGAGAGAGAGAGTGAATACGTGAGTGTGACAGAGAGAGAGAGTAAGACTGGGTGTGAGTGTGTCTGTGAGAGTGTGTGTGTGTGTGAGAATGAGAGTGTGTGCCAGGGGCCCCCCTCCCTCCCAGTTCCAGGGTCATCCCCTCCCTCCCTCCCTCTGAGTTCCAGGGTCGTCCCTCCCTCTCAGGGTCATCCCCTCCCTCCCTCCGTTTCAGGGTCCCTCCCTCCCTCTGAGTTTCAGGGTTGTCCCCTCCCTCCCTCCGAGTTTCAGGGTCCCTCCCTCCGAGTTTCATGGTCGTCCCCTCCCTCCTTCCTAGTTTCAGAGTCCCTCCCTCCGAGTTTCAGGGTCGTCCCCTCCCTCCCTCCTAGTTTCAGGGTCCCTCCCTCCGAGTGTTCTTCCCGCTGCGCTACGGGCGCCTGATGAGCCGGCGACAGGTGCAGCTCCTGATCACCACAGCCTAGCTGCTGCCGCCTGCCCTGCTCTTCCCCATCGCCATCCCCAACGGCACCGTGATCCGCATCTACTTCTCGCGGGCCTCGCTGCTCTGTAACCTGGACTACGCCAGCAACGTGTCCTACTCACTGCTACTGACGGCGCTCATCTTCTTCCCCTGCTCGGCCATCGTCACCGTGACCAATGGGCACCTTTTTTCCCGGGTGGACGTCATAATGGGTAAGGTGACGTCAGCCTGTGCTACGGAGCCTAGCAGACCAACTCCGAAGAAGTCACGAACGCAGGCAGCAAGACCAATAGAACGTTGAAGGTGAGAATTATTATATAGGATATGCAGAAATTGATACTTACAATATTGCCAGGGTATACTTGCATAAAATTATATGCAGCCGCTGCTCAGCACATAATTTTGTGTGATGTACTTATAGGCTTTATATAATATACATAAATATTCCCACAAAGTGGATGATATACAAAAGCTTACTACTTCATGAGGCATTTTTGACAAAGCCACTTTGCAAACACATGCTTTCACACACAAAAAAAGCACAAAATGCTGACATTTTTACATTGTGGGCTGTTTTCTGCTTTTTTTGGGGGAAGCAAATTTTTGTTGAAGAGGTTTCATACTTCAGTATATCAGCCTCAAGCATAGTTCAGTATAGCAATATGTTGCATACTGTTAACCATGCTTTGAAAATATTAGAAAGACCTGTGATAACACAGGCAGAATATGAGAATGCCTTCACGTTTGCAAGTAAAAAGAATTGAGTTCATAAAGGTCTGCAGAAAGCCAAAGTGAAGGCTTAAGGTGAGGTGCTATGACTCTATTTGTAGTATTTTTGACAGCCAACAGAAGGTATGGTACAAACAAATTATTAAAGTAGTACAGATAATTGCATTATAGATACTGCTGCAGGAAGAAGCTGGGAAAATACAGAAATAGGAACATATATTTCAGGAAAGATACAGGGATAAAGCTAGATACAAATTATGAACTGATACCAATCATCAAGAACCATGGAGCAAGAACACAGGAATAATGCCAACATATAGCACTGTGGCGTAATTCAATCAGAAGGCTTAAATGGGAAATTTCAAGGTTCTAAACACATAAATTTGCAGTTTAAACTTAACAAGATTAAGGGGCCCTTTTACTAAGCTGAGGTAAAAGGGGTCCTGTGCTAGTGGCAGGTGACCGTTCTTGCTCCGTGCCAGGGCCCCTTTTACTGCAGCAGATAAAAAGGCCAAAAAAAGAAATGATCATGTGGTAAGTTCACACTTGCTGCACACATAGGCGGTCGGTGGCCCAACTGTTTGGGGAGGCTAAAGGGGGCGGGGTTAGGGGTGGGGCGGAGCTTATATACATAATTGTCTGATAACACACAGAAAAAATAAATAAATAAAAATAAAATAATCACAATTAATACCTTTTATTAAATTTAGATATTAGATATGTATCATATGTCAAAGAATAAAGTGGTTGCTCAAAGCATATTCTAAGCACAATCGCTCAACTGCAAAACACTATGCACAACTTTGTGCAAAAACACACTCAGAACCTTACTGTACCATAAATATTACACTGGGCAGAATCTAATACACCAATATACCACCCATACGGAAAATGCAGACCGTCAACAATATAAAACAAGGGATCACATCACAATTCTCATGTAGAGCCACAAAACACCCTAATTCATATTTAATGTGGGATAAAATGCCATAAATAAGTAAATAAATATAAACTTTTAATGTTGAGCACCTGATTCTCAAAGTGGACATATTCCAAACACTATAATGAAAATAAAATGATCTTTTCTACCTTTGTTGTCTGGTGAGTTTTTCTGATCATGCTGGCCCAGTATGATTCTGCTGCTATCTGTCCTCAGTGCAGGTCAGGAAGTCATCCTCATTAAATGTCTCCCTGGCAACCCAGGACACCTCCAGCCACCCCCCCCCCCCCCCGCTCTCCCAGCAGTAAGGTAAACAAACCATAAACCAATTTCTACAACTGGACAAGGCTAGAGGGCTTTCACTGCAGCTCCTGCTGTGAGGATGGAGGTAAATCAACAATTTAAACCCCTCAGAGCACAGCAGGGGAGGCTTAGCCTGTCCAAGCCTCTTATACCGGGCGCCTATGGCTGCACAACCATTTCAGGGGGAGCACTTACTACAACCCATTGAGGTGGTGGTGAGGGCTCCCACACTAACCCGGAAATGATGCTCGTTGGGGGTGGAACTACCACTAGCAATCGTGTTGGGCCAGTGGAAGTTCTGGGTTGCCACACGGCAACCCTTTAGTAAAAGGGCCTCTAAGTAATTCCTTGAGTGATCTGGAAAACCTTTTGACATCCCTTTTTATACCACTGGCCATCAAGAACATTTAGGGCCTGATATTCAAAACAATTTAACCTGGTAGAAGAGGCACCTGCCTGGTTAAATCATGCTGAGTGGGTATTCAGCAGCACTTAACCAGGCAGTAGCTGAATATCCCTCCTGATGACTGTGACACTGTCCAAACAATCTCAGGAAGGTCCAGGAGCAGAGTCTGGACAGAGCCAGGAATTAAGCAGGCACCAGCAGTATTCAGTGTCGGTGCCCACATACCTAACCAGGCGAGTAGGAATGCATAAATAGCAGTTCTGTCTGCCTGGTTAGCAATGCTGGTATGGCGTTACATTTCGGTCGTACCTGCATAACTGCCAGGTACTGCCACTGATCTGGATATTCAGTGCTGGTTGCTGAATACGGACCAGTACTGAATATCCGAGTCTAAATTTGTTGTTGGCAGTCAGCATTTATTACACAAACAAAAAATTTTTAAAGGAAAGATAAAAGTTAAGAGGCCTAAGAAAATGAAAAGAAAGAGTAACACAGGTAAGAACATAAGAATAGCCATACGGGGTCAAACTGATGGTCCATCTAGCTCACTATCCTGCTTCTAACAGTGACCAATCCAAGTCACAAGTACATAGCAGAATCCCAGAAGATAGATTCAATGCTACTGATCGTAGGATAAGTAGTAGCATATCCCATGTCTATCTTAATAGCAGATTATGGACCTTTCATCCAGGAACTCATCTAAACCTTTTTTAAACCTAGATATGCTAACTGCTGTTGCCACACCCTCTGGCAATGAGTTCTAGAGCTTAAAAAAATATTTTCTCCCATTCGTTTTAAAAGTATTACCATGTAACTTTATGGAGTGTCCTCTAGTCTTTGTACTTTTTGAACCACTCAATTCCTGTTCACCCATTCTACTCCACTCAGGATTATGTAGACCTCTATCATGTCCCACCTTAGCTGCCTCTTTTCCAAGCTGAAGAGCCCTAACCTCTTTAGCCTTTCCTCATATGAAAGGAGTTCTATCCCCTTCATCACTTTGATCGCCTATCTTTGAATCTTTTCTAATTCCACTATATCTTTTTTTGAGGTATGGTGACCATAATTAGGGAAACAGAAAAGAAAAAAAAGAGGTAATGGAAAGATGGAGTCAAGAACTCCTATACTTTCATACAAAACAGGAAAAGATATACAAAGAATACACAAGAAATCCAGACAAACTGCACCAGGACACCATATTAGTCAGAGATAACCAGGAGAAAACATGGGCAATTCTAACCTCATTACCAATCTGTCAAATATGAATAAATGATGAGACTCTTGCTTAAGCTAACTGGTAGATCCAGTTACCCTTTTCCCTTTCAGTCATAATTGTTTTAGAAAAATTGGGGTCATTTTCGAAGAATTGAGTATTTTATAATAACAGGCTTCTAATTTGGCCTCTGAAAAATTACCAAAACCAAGCCCATCTGCTTGTCCTTGGAGAATGTGGCTTATCTCAGACAGTGAGGTTTCACGGAAGACTCATGAATAAGCTGAGAAGGCTAAACTTAGGACCCAAAGAGAGGCATAATCGAAAGGGACGCCCAAATTTTGCTGAGGACGTCCTCGCAAAATGTCCCAATGGAGGGGCAGGGAAACCCGTATTATCAAAACAAGATGGACGTCCATCTTTCGTTTTGATAATACTGTCGGGGACGAAATTTAGGTCATCCTTAGAGATGGTCGTCCCTAGACTTGGTCGTTTCTGATTTTCGGCGATAATGGAAACCAAGGATGCCCATCTCAGAAACAACCAAATACAAGTCCTTTGGTTGAGGGAGGAGCCATCATTCATAGTGCACTGGTCCCCCTCACATGCCAGGACACCAACCAGGCACCCTAGGGGGCACTGCAGTGGACTTCATAAATTGCTCCCAGGTACATAGCTCCCTTACCTTGTGTGCTGAGCCCCCCAACCCCCCCTAAAACCCACTACCCACAACTGTACACCACTACCATAGCCCTTACAGGTGAAGGGGGCACCTAGATGTGGGTACAGTAGGTTTCTGGTGGGTTTTGGAGGGCTCACATTTACCACCACAAGTGTAACAGGTGGGGGGGGGGGGGTGGGATGGGCCTACCTAAAGTGCACTGCACCCACTAAAACTGCTCCAGGGACCTGCATACTGCTGTGATGGACCTTATGTCATTTGAGGCTGGCACAAAATATTTTTAAAGATTTTTTTGAGGGTGGGAGGGGGTTAGTGACCACTGGGGAAGTAAGGGGAGGTCATCTCCGGTGGTCTTCTGGTCAGTTCTGGCACCTTTTTGGGCCTTGGTCGTAAGAAAAACAGGACCAGGTAAAGACGTCCAAATGCTCGTCAGGGACGCCCTTTTTTTTCCATTATGGGTCAAGGACGTACATGTGTTAGGCATGCCCAAGTCCCGCCTTCGCTATGCCTCCAACATGCCCCCGTGAACTTTGGTTGTCCCCACGACGGAAAGCAGCTGAGAACGCCCAAAATCGGCTTTCGATTATACTGATTTGGGCGACCCTGTGAGATGGACGCCCATCTTCCGATTTGTGTCGAAAGATGGGCGTTCTTCTCTTTCGAAAATGAGCCTGAAAGTGGTGAACTGGATTGGAAACTGGTTGACTGACAGATGACAGAGGGTAGTGGTAAATCGAATCTGCTCAGAGGAAAGGAAGGTGAGTTGTGGATAACCAATAGAGTGGAAACTCCAGAGGGAGAAGAAACCATGAGAAGAGATCTCCAGAAATCGAATGTCTCACACAACTCTGCACAATGTATTCCATATCCAAGTTGTTACAAATGTATCTCTACTATTCATATCTTATTGTAAGCCACACTGAGCCCGCAAAGAGGTAGGAAAATGTGGGATACAAATGCAATAAATAAATAAATAAAGTAGAAGAATGGTCAAAGGTCTGGCAGTTAAAATTTATCTCTCCACAATTAAGGTGAATAATATTAACAGATATTTGTTTTGAATAATAATGATAATGTTCAGGAACTTACTGGAAAACAGATTAAGGCTATAGAAGGAATTCCAGCACATAGGAATTGGCAAGAATTATTCATTGTATCTCATATGATTGAAAAAATTATTGGAAGAATTGCGAAGAAAGGAAGTCTTCTTGATGCTTGTCCTTCTTTTTACTTAACATCTATTCCTTTCTCAATATTACTTTGGCTTATTAATAATATATTAATAGAAGGAGTTTACCCTAAATAAATATCTTCAATTATTCTGACTCCTATTCCTAAAAGATTAGATGGAGATCTTTACTCATGTAGAAAATTTTAGACCAGTTGCCAGTATTCTTTGGTTAGCAAAACGTTTGGAATTTGTGGTAACATTCCAATTTTCTTTTTCCTTTTTTTTTTTTGAGGAATCTGCCTACTTACATTTCTCTCAACGTGGATTTTGCACAATACATAGTACTTGTGTTAACAACTGAAATACAATGATTTCCATCTAAGGGAGAAGAGGTTATACTTTTAACAGTTTGATCAGTGGCATTTGATGCCATCAATCATCAGTTATTGTTGTTTAGATTGAGTGAAATGGGTATCGGAGGAGCAGTTCTTAAGTGGTTTTCAACATTTTTGAGTACTAGACAATATAGTGTTTTGAAGAATGGGAAAACATCATGTAGTTAGAGATCAGGCTGTGGAGACCCTCAGGGATCTGCGCTTTCACCATCTTTTCAATGTTTATATGAGTCGTTTGAGAGGCTATTTGCATTCACTGAATATCTTTTCCCTGTCATATGCTGATGATAATTTTGTCATGTCCAGTTCAAAAAAACTTCGAAGTATACTTTTTTGCTGTTAAAACAATATATAAAATTAGTAGAAGATTGGGCACTTGTATATTTCCTTAAGCTTAATACACAAAAGACTAGGTTAGTTTGGTTTGGAGACTATCAAAAACTTTCTACTGAAACAATAAATCTTGCTTGAAGTATATCCTTAAACATAGACACTAAGTTTAAGTATTGGGTATTATCTTGGACTCTAGACTTACTTATGAACACCAGATTAATGCCCTTGTGAGGAAATGTTTATAGTCTACATAAACTTTGTGAAATTAGATCATCTTTGAGCTTATCGGGATTCTAAATAATTGCACGGGTAATCTTAATTCCTCTACTTGATTATTGCAATTCATTATATTTGTAATATTAATAAACAGCAAATGTATCGCCTTCAACTTTTACAAAATATGACTGCTCATTTGATATATGGCCTTGGAAAATGTAGTGAAGTTAGTCCTCTCTTAATAGATCTGCATTAGTTGAGAGTGGAATCCTGTATTCAGTTTAAAATTGCTTGACAAGTGCATAAATGTGCTTATGGTATGAACTCGGTCATGGTAGGTCAATTAATACCTTCTTTAAGAAGGAAATGAAATTGAAATCTGGGCACATTCTTTTTCATTTCAGGGCCCTAAAATATGGAACACTATACCAGTATCTATAAGACTGATATATAACTATAGTCTTTTTCGTAAAGCCTTAAAATCCCAATTGTTCACTTTGTGAAATCATGCTTTGAAGTTCTATTAAGATATGAATTATATATTACATCTGGATATTTAATCTTATTGTAAACTGCTTTGAAAAAATATAAATGTGGTATAGAAGAACCAGAATAGAATAGAAGAAACCTATGTAAGTTTTATCTTCTAAAGTTGTATTGTATACAATATTGAAATACTCAATTTAAAATGATTGTGTAAATAATGAGCACAGGTCATGCACTATGGAACAGGGCAGGGCCAAAGGGCAAAAACTGATAAGCATGTGAACCAGAAACTCAGGATCTGATAAGACATTCCTATGTGCAAGCAGGCATGGGAAAAGAGCAATTACAATAAACAAGAAAATGTGGTTTAGCAACTTGAAGGGAAACAGATGGTGTTGAAAGAAAACAGAATGACCTCTGAGGAAGATAAATTGCTAAACCTCTGTGAAGCGTTGTTTAAAATAAAAGTATATAAGCAGTTGAATCAGAACATTACTTTGGAGAGACAGTGGCAGAGAACACCTATGTGTAGCAGTGCTGTTCTCCCATGAGAAACTAATAATTGTATTCGTATTTTGGTAAGTAATAAAAATTGCTTTTCTCATACGTGGCCTTCTTGGTCTTTTATCACTCCAAATTTAGAGTGGCTGGTACATAATGATTTTCGGGTGGTGGTAAAAAGACAAGCATTAATTTAAAACAATTGGTACTAAGAGTGATGAAAGTATTTCACAATGGAAGCGTAATCTTCAAATAAATTCTTCCTTAACATATATATGCACATAATATATATATCTATACCATGATCTGTTCACGTATGTTATGTTACATGTATGTTACCATGTATGTATGCAACTTATCACATTACCATTTGTAATTCTGTTACCCGGAAATGGCAACCATCATTACGGCAAATGTAAGCCACATTGAGCCTGCAAATTGTTGGGAAAATGTGGGATACAAATGCTACAAATAAATAAATAAATAAATAATGTTCATTACACTCATTCCAAACCATCATCGCTTCAGAATGTCTAACACTGCCTACCTTTCAAAATTACTATGCACTGAGAACAGCAGCTAATCAAAAGGGGATTCTTTTTATGTGAGAATTTCAGACAATATATACAATATCCAGTAATACCTCAGATATATTTTATCCCCAAGATGCATAAATCTTTAGATAATCCTCCAGGTAGACCCATAGTATCGGGGAGGAACTCTCTATATGAGGTTTTATCCCAATTCCTGGATTTTCACCTCCAACCCAGACTGACTCATTACTTCCTTATGAGGAAAGGCTAAAGTGACCAGGGCTCTTCAACTTGGAGAAAAGACAGCTGAGGGGAGATATGATAGAGGTCTATAAAATAATGAGCAGAGTGGAACGGGTAGATGTGAACTGCTTGTTTACTGTTTCCAAAATACTAGGACTAGGGGGCAAGCAATGAAGCTACAAAGCAGTACATTCAAAACGAACTGGAGAAAATTTTTCTTCACGCAATGTGTAATTGAACTCTGGAATTTGTTGCCAGAGAATGTAGTAAAAGCAGTTAGCTTAGCGGGGTTTAAAAAAGGTTTGGATATCTTCCTAAAGGAAATGTGCATAGACCATTATTAAAATGAACTTGAGGAGAATCCACTGCTTATTTCTAGGATAAGCAGCATAAAGCGAATGCTACATACCTGTAGAAGGTATTCTCCGAGGACAGCAGGCTGATTGTTCTCACTGATGGGTGACGTCCACGGCATACCCCTCCAATCGGAACACTCTTTCTAGCAAAGTCCTTTGCTAGTCCTCGCGCGCCGATGCGCACCGCACATGCGCGGCCGTCTTCCCGCCCGAACCGGCTCGTGCCGGCCAGTCTCATATGTAGCAAGACAAAGAGAAGGGAAGACACAACTCCAAAAGGGGAGGCGGGCGGGTTTGTGAGAACAATCAGCCTGCTGTCCTCGGAGAATACCTTCTACAGGTATGTAGCATTCGCTTTCCTCCGAGGACAAGCAGGCTGCTTGTTCTCACTGATGGGGTATCCCTAGCCCCCAGGCTCACTCAAAACAACAACCATGGTCAATTGGGCCTCGCAATGGCGAGGACATAACTGAGATTGACCTAAAAAATTTACCAACTAACTGAGAGTGCAGCCTGGAACAGAACAAACATGGGCCTAGGGGGGTGGAGTTGGATTCTAAACCCTGAACAGATTCTGAAGCACTGACTGCCCGAACCGACTGTCGCGTCGGGTATCCTGCTGCAGGCAGTAATGAGATGTGAATGTGTGGACAGATGACCACGTCGCAGCTTTGCAGATCTCTTCAATAGTGGCTGACTTCAAGTGGGCCACTGACGCAGCCATGGCTCTGACATTGTGAGCCGTGACATGACCCTCAAGAGCCAGCCCAGCCTGGGCGTAAGTGAAGGAAATGCAATCTGCTAGCCAATTGGATATGGTGCGTTTCCCCACAGCCACTCCCCTCCTGTTGGGATCAAAAGAAACAAACAATTGGGCGGACTGTCTGTAGGGCTGTGTCCGCTCCAGATAGAAGGCCAATGCTCTTTTGCAGTCCAATGTGTGCAGCTGACGTTCAGCAGGGCAGGAATGAGGATGGGGAAAGAATGTTGGCAAGACAATTGACTGGTTCAGATGGAACTCCGACACAACCTTTGGCAAGAACAGGGTGAGTGCGGAGGACTACTCTGTTATGATGAAATTTGGTGTAAGGGGCCTGGGCTACCAGGGCCTGAAGCTCACTGACTCTACGAGCTGAAGTAACTGCCACCAAGAAAATGACCTTCCAGGTCAAGTACTTCAGATGGCAGGAGTTCACTGGCTCAAAAGGAGGTTTCATCAGCTGGGTGAGAACGACATTGAGATCCCATGACACTGTAGGAGGTTTGACAGGGGGCTTTGACAAAAGCAAACCTCTCATGAAGTGAACAACTAAAGGCTGTCCTGAGATCGGCTTACCTTCCACACGGTAATGGTATGCACTGATTGCACTAAGGTGAACCCTTACGGAGTTGGTATTGAGACCAGACTCAGACAAGTGCAGAAGGTATTCAAGCAGGGTCTGTGTAGGACAAGAGCGAGGATCCAAGGCCTTGCTGTCACACCAGATGGCAAACCTCCTCCATAGAAAGAAGTAACTCCTCTTAGTGGAATCTTTCCTGGAAGCAAGCAAGATGCGGGAGACACCCTCTGACAGACCCAAAGAGGCAAAGTCTACGCTCTCAACATCCAGGCCGTGAGAGCCAGGGACCGGAGGTTGGGATGCAGAAGCGCCCCTTCGTCCTGTGTGATGAGGGTCGGAAAACACTCCAATCGCCACGGTTCTTCGGAGGACAACTCCAGAAGAAGAGGGAACCAGATCTGACGCGGCCAAAAAGGAGCAATCAGGAATCATGGTGCCTCGGTCTTGCTTGAGTTTCAACAAAGTCTTCCCCACCAGAGGAATGGGAGGATAAGCATACAGCAGACCCTCCCCCCAGTCCAGGAGGAAGGCATCCAATGCCAGTCTGCCGTGGGCCTGAAGCCTGGAACAGAACTGAGGGACTTTGTGGTTGGCTCGAGACGCGAAGAGATCTACCAAGGGGGTGCCCCACACCTGGAAGATCTGTCGCACTATACGGGAACTGAGCGACCACTCGTGAGGTTGCATAATCCTGCTCAACCTGTCGGCCAGACTGTTGTTTACGCCTGCCAGATATGTGGCTTGGAGCACCATGCCGTGCTGGCGAGCCCAGAGCCACATGCTGATGGCTTCCTGACACAGGGGGCGAGATCCGGTGCCCCCCTGCTTGTTGATGTAATACATGGCAACCTGGTTGTCTGTCTGAATTTGGATAATTTGGTGGGACAGCCGATCTCTGAAAGCCTTCAGAGCGTCCAGACCGCTCGTAACTCCAGGAGATTGATCTGTAGATCGCGTTCCTGGAGGGACCAGCTTCCTTGGGTGTGAAGCCCATCGACATGAGCTCCCCATCCCAGGAGAGACGCATCCGTTGTCAGCACTTTTTGTGGCTGAGGAATTTGGAAAGGACGTCCCAGAGTCAAATTGGACCAAATCGTCCACCAATACAGGGATTTGAGAAAACTCGTGGACAGGTGGATCACGTCTTCTAGATCCCCAGCAGCCTGAAACCACTGGGAAGCTAGGGTCCATTGGGCAGATCTCATGTGAAGGCGGGCCATGGGAGTCACATGAACTGTGGAGGCCATGTGGCCCAGCAATCTCAACATCTGTCGAGCTGTGATCTGCTGGGACGTCCGCACCCACGAGACGAGGGACAACAAGTTGTTGGCCCTCGTCTCTGGGAGATAGGCGCGAGCCGTCCGAGAATCCAGCAGAGCTCCTATGAATTCGAGTTTCTGCACTGGGAGAAGGTGGGACTTTGGATAATTTATCACAAACCCCAGTAGCTCCAGGAGGCGAATAGTCATCTGCATGGACTGCAGGGCTCCTGCCTCGGATGTGTTCTTCACCAGCCAATCGTCGAGATATGGGAACACGTGTACCCCCAGTCTGCGAAGTGCCGCTGCTACTACAGCCAAGCACTTCGTGAACACTCTGGGCGCAGAGGCGAGCACAAAGGGTAGCACACAGTACTGGAAGTGACGTGTGCCCAGCTGAAATCGCAGATACTGTCTGTGAGCTGGCAGTATCGGGATGTGCGTGTAGGCGTCCTTCAAGTCCAGAGAGCATAGCCAATCATTTTCCTGAATCATGGGAGAAGGGTGCCCAGGGAAAGCATCCTGAACTTTTCTTTGACCAGATATTTGTTCAGGGCCCTTAGGTCTAGGATGGGACGCATCCCCCTGTTTTCTTTTCCACAAGGAAGTACCTGGAATAGAATCCCAGCCCTTCTTGCCCGGATGGCACGGGCTCGACCGCATTGGCGCTGAGAAGGGCGGAGAGTTCCTCTGCAAGTACCTGCTTGTGTTGGAAGCTGTAAGACTGAGCTCCCGGTGGACAATTTGGAGGTTTTGAGGCCAAATTGAGGGTGTATCCTTGCCGGACTATTTGGAGAACCCACTGATCGGAGGTAATGAGAGGCCACCTTTGGTGAAAAGCTTTCAACCTCCCTCCGACTGGCAGGTCGCCCGGCACTGACACTTGGATGTCGGCTATGCTCTGCTGGAGCCAGTCAAAAGCTCGTCCCTTGCTTTTGCTGGGGAGCTGAGGGGCCTTGCTGAGTCGCACGCTGCTGACGAGAGCGAGCGCGCTGAGGCTTAGCCTGGGCCGCAGGCTGTCGAGAAGGAGGATTGTACCTACGCTTGCCAGAAGAGTAGGGAACAGTCTTCCTTCCCCAAAAAAATCTTCTACCTGTAGAGGTAGAGGCTGAAGGCTGCCGGCGGGAGAACTTGTCAAAAGCGGTGTCCCGCTGGTGGAGCTGCTCTACCACCTGCTCGACTTTTTCTCCAAAATATTATCCGCACGGCAAGGCGAGTCCGCAATCCGCTGCTGGATTCTATTCTCCAGGTCGGAGGCACGCAGCCATGAGAGTCTGCGCATCACCACACCTTGAGCAGCGGCCCTGGACGCAACATCAAAGGTGTCATACACCCCTCTGGCCAGGAATTTTCTGCACGCCTTCAACTGCCTGACCACCTCCTGAAATGGCTTGGCTTGCTCAGGGGGGAGCTTGTCCACCAGCCCGCCAACTGCCGCACATTGTTCCGCATGTGTATGCTCGTGTAGAGCTGGTAGGACTGAATTTTGGCCACGAGCATAGAAGAATGGTAGGCCTTCCTCCCAAAGGAGTCCAAGGTTCTAGAGTCCTTGCCTGGGGGCGCCGAAGCATGCTCCCTAGAACTCTTGGCCTTCTTTAGGGCCAAATCCACAACTCCAGAGTCGTGAGGCAACTGAGTGCGCATCAGCTCTGGGTCCCCATGGATCCGATACTGGGAATCGATCTTCTGGGAATGTGGGGATTAGTTAGAGGCTTGGTCCAGTTCGCCAGCAATGTCTTTTTGAGGACATGATGCATGGGTACTGTGGACGCTTCCTTAGGTGGAGAAGGATAGTCCAGGAGCTCAAACATTTCAGCCCTGGGCTCGTCCTCCACAACCACCGGGAAGGGGATGGCCGTAGACATCTCCCGGACAAAGGAAGCGAAAGACAGACTCTCGGGAGGAGAAAGCTGCCTTTCAGGAGAGGGAGTGGGATCGGAAGGAAGGAAGACCCTCAGACTCCTCGTCAGAGAAATATCTGATGTCCTCTTCCTCTTCCCAGGAGGCCTCACCATCGGTGTCAGACACAAGTTCACGGACCTGTGTCTGCAGCCGTGCCCGGCTCGACTCCGTGGAACCACGGCCACGGTGGGAGCGTCGAGAGGTAGACTCCCTCGCCCGCACCGGCGAAGCTCCGGTACCGGAGGGGTAGGGCGCAACAGCTCTCCCAGGATCTCTGGGAGAACGGCCCAGAGACTCTCGTGCAGAGCGGCTGTGGAAAAAGACATAGAAGCCGATGCAGGTGTCGATGTCAGAATCTGTTCCGGGCGTGGAGGCTGTTCCGGGCTGTCCAAAGGGGAGCGCACTGACACCTCTTCAACAGAGGGCGAGCGGTCCTCTCGGTGCCGATGCCTACTGGGTGCCGACTCCCTCGGCGACCCAGAGCTCTCGGTGCCGACACGGGAAGGGGACCGGTGACGATGCTTCTTCGACTTTTTGGGACGAAGCATGTCACCGGAGCTTCCCGGCACCGACAAGGAGGACGTAGAATCCAGCCGTCGCTTCCTCGGGGCCGAGGCCGAAGGAGGTCGGTCTCGGGGGGCCTGTACCGCAGGAGCCCTCAGGGTAGGGGGAGACCCACCCGAAGGCTCACCGCCACCAGCAGGGGAATGGACAGCCCTCACCTGCACTCCAGACGAAGCACCACCGTCCGACATCAGCAGACGAGGAGGTCTCGGTACCACCGACGCCGACGCAGCCCTCCGATGTCTCGGCCCCAATGCAGAGGGCCGATGCCTCGATGCACTCGATGCAATCGGGGGCGAGGATGAAGGTCCGGGCGCCGACGACGTTGAAGCAGTCGATACTCCCGGTGCCGATGCCGACGAAGAGCCCGAGAACAAAACGTTCCACTGGGCCAATCTCGCTACCTGAGTCCGCTTTTTGCAAAAGAGAACACAGACTACAGGCCTGTGGGCGGTGCCCAGCCCCCAGACACTGAAGACACGACGCGTGCCTGTCAGTGAGCGAGATTACCCGGGCGCACTGGGTGCACTTCTTGAAGCCGCTGGAAGACTTCGATGTCATGGGCGGAAAAATCGCGCCGGCGAGATCAAAACTCGAAATGGCGAAAATGGCACCACAAAAAAAGGGGGAAGAAAAACTTCGAACCGAGGCTAAATAGGGCCTACCCCGACGACGAAAGAAACTTACCGGGGCGAAACTAGAAATACAGGAAGGGGAACAGACCGAAAAGGTCTCCTTCCGTACACTTTTTTTTTTTTTTTTAAGCGAAGTCCAAAAACGACGCGCGAGGTCAACTTTCGGGGCGCGAACGGCGAAACACAACCGTACCGAGCACGGACAAAAGAAGACTGGCCGGCACGAGCCGGTTCGGGCGGGAAGACGGCCGCGCATACGCGGTGCACATCGGCGCGCGAGGACTAGCAAAGGACTTTGCTAGAAAGAGTGTTCCGATTGGAGGGGCTGCCGTGGACGTCACCCATCAGTGAAAACAAGCAGCCTGCTTGTCCTCAGAGAAAATGTATTGTACTTTTTTGGGATCTTGCCAGGTACTTGTGACCTGGATTGGCCACTGTTGGAAACAGAATGCAGGGCTTGATGGACCTTTGGTTTGTCCCAGTATGGCAATACTTATGTACTTCTTTTGTGAGGGACTTCTCATACCTTATCCAGATTTTGGAATATATGGATATTATAGATCATCAATCAATAATTTTAGCAATTGTGGACGATACTGCATTATACTCAAGTGATGAGATTTCCCTATGGGAGTTTTTCCAATATATAAATGGGTATGGCTCAAGTGTTAGTTTTATGTTACATATAGGAGGGCATGGCATCAAGTTTTGGGCATGGCATCGAGTTTTTGGAGATCAAAAATTATATTCCATGCAGTGAAGTTTGAAACTTCAGTTTTCAGAAAATCTATGGATAAGAACTTCATTATAGACGTCATCATCCCTGATGGTTAAGTGGGTCAGTTTTTAAGGATTAAAAGATTGTGTAGTACTCAGGACTCCTATAATGATTATTCCTGGGAACTGTTTGGTAGATTTAAAGAGAGGGGTTATCCCATTAAAGTTATTAAGTCAGAACGTAAATGGGCGTCTAATGCACATAGACAATGGTTGTTACAAAAATCTTTAACATCAGACCAACATAGGGAAAAGATTACATGTATACTACCATATTCCCATCAGGCCACTAAATTAAACAAATTACGCAAAAGAATTGGCCACTTCTGCATTTGCATACAGGTTTTGAGTTTGAGCCATGCTCTGCATTCATTAGGGCTCGCAGGTTAGGTGAGTTGTTTCAGGGGCGGTCAATTCCAGAACTACAAGATGATAGGATTGGGGGGGGGGGGGGGTCACAACAGATATGGCAATTGTTAATTGTAGATTTACCATAGACTGTTGTGAATCCTGCAAGGGGGAAGGAATTTATATTAAGGTATAATACTGATTGTAATTCAGCTCAGGCCATATATGCCATTTGCTGTCCTTGCAGCAAATAGTATATTGGCAGAACAAAAAGAAAAATTAAGCAAAGAATAGCAGAACATCTAAGCAACTTGCGGGGTCATAAGCATGAGGCACCATTAGTAGAGCATTTGGAGCAGCAACATCATTCAGAAAGTGATTTGAGATTTGTAGTACTTACTCAAATTAATGTGCCTAGAGGAGGTAATGTTCCAGCTATTCTGATTAGAAAAGAACAACAGTTTATTTTCACTTGGGATACAGTGGTTCCAAAGGGTTTGAACCGAAAGATTTGCGTGGTTGATGGTGCAAGTGCAGAGGTATACTAATTAGAATGAATTAGGTGGCACCCGCAAGTATTAGAGGCGAGATTACATTAGATAACAGGATGAATGCGTCGGCATTTCAGGATTGTGTGGAGATTAGTGGGTGGAAGACTCCCTCTCTAGATTAGTCAAATTAATGTGCTTAAAATTGTAATGTTTAGTAATGAGGTTTATGTTTAGCATAATATGATCATGAATTCAATATTGGAATATCAGATTTGATTTAGATTTTATGATTTTAGTTCTGTTCTCCTGATGATGTCAAATGATGAAACATGGGACCATGTCATGAATGGAGTACGATGCAAATATATTGGACGAGTTTCACTGATTTACAAGTTCCACACTGGAATACGAACTTTGCTTGTTTTGGGATAATTCTAACACAAGAAGAATTTACATGAAGAAGGATTTAACCTGCAGATAAGTGACAAAAAATGTTTGGTGAATTATTTATTTGTGAACTGATCTCGGTGAACTGTGCAATATTTAAGGACATTAATTCAATAGCAAGGGTTTTTCCTCAGCACATAGTGATTTTGAAAGGCAGGTACAGTTGGACATTCTGGTGTGATGATGGTTTGGAATGAGTGTAATGAACACATTACTCTTCCATTATGTGATACTTTAAATTTAGTATTTAAATATTGTATATACAGTATAGGTTTAGAAGATAAAATTACATTCGTTCTTAATTGTAGAGAGTTGATATTTTTAGAAACAAAAGAGAATTTGGTATCCTGGAAAATTTTGTGAGTAGTTAAAATGTAATGCCAAGAAGTGCAATGTAATGCACGGGGTGTAGAAATCCAAAGGAGATGTACCAGATTCCTGGAGATAGACTGATCAACACAGCTCAGGAGAGGGACCTTGGGGTGATAGTATCTGAGGATCTCAAGGTGATGAAACAATATGGCAAGGCAGTGGCTATAGCCAGAAGGATGCTAGGTTGCATAGAGAGGGGTATAACCAGTAGAAGAAAGGAGATATTGATGCCCGTGTACAAGTCATTGGTGAGACCCCACTTGGAGTAGTGTTCAGTTTTGGAGGCTGTATGTTGTTAAGGCAGAACGACTTGAAGTGGTTCAAAGAAAAGTGATGAAAATGGTAGGGGGTTTGTGTGACAAGATGTATGAGGAGAAACTTGAGGACCTGAACATGTATACCCTTGAGGAAAGGAGAGACGGAGGTGATACGATACAGACTCAAATATTTGAAAAGTATTAATCTACAAACAAATCTTTTCCAGAGACAGGAAGGTGGAAGAATTAGAGGACGTGAATTGAGGTTGTAGGAGGACCAAATCAGGAATAATGTCGGGAAGTGCTTTTTCACAGAGAGGGTAGTAGATACTTGGAAATGCCCTCCCACAGGAGGTGCAGGAGATAAAAATGGTAACGGAATTCAAACATGTGTGGGATAAACACAAAGGAATCCTATACAGAAGGCATGGAACCAAACAAGCTTAGTGGTGATTAGATGGCAACACCAGCAATTCGTAAGCAAAGCTAATGCTGGGCAGTCTTCTACAGTCTGTGCCCTGATCATGGCTGAACATATTCAGCTTCAGTAGCTAGAGAACAAGGCCAGCGATGGGCAGACTTCTACGGTCTGTACCCTGATCGTGTCTGGACAGATTTGGGTGGGCTGGAGTGAGGCTTTAATGACAATTTTTGAAGCTGGAGAACAAGGCCAGTACTGGGCAGACTTCTATGATCTGTGCCCTGAAAATGGCAAGGACAAATCAAGTTCAAATATACATATGTAGTATCACATCATACTTTATGCTTTGAGTTTGTTGTTGGGCAGGCTGGATGGGCCGTAGAGATATTTATCTGCTGTCATCTACTATGTTACTATGTTCTTTACACAACAATGGGCAGAACAGAACTAGGGCATTTTCCCATAGAACTCACCATACAAAAAACCTCTTACTCTAGTTTTATCTCAATAGCAGCCACATAACCCCTCTTCTGTAGCAGGCATATTGGGGCTATTTTCCTAAGCCGCGGTAAAAAGTAGCCTGTGCTAGTTTTGGCATGTGAAATTGGTGCGCGGTGGGCCACTTTTTACCGCAGTGCGAAAAAGGCCTTTCTAAAAATGGGGCAGTAAATGACCATGCACTAATATTAAAATTAGCGCGTGGCTATTTACTTCCTGAGCCCTTACCACCATCTATTTAGTAGGCAGTAAGGGCTCATGCACTAACCCCATAGTAACTGGGCAGCTTGTGGCAATGTGGCTGCTCTGCCGATTACCGCCGGGAATGCCCCCCCACGCTAGAAAACAGAAAATTATTTTCTACCATGGAAAACTGCACGTACCATCTTCGGAACTACCGCTAGGCTCCTGTGCTACCGCAGTGTTAGGGCCGATTTGGCGTGTGTTACCCAGGCGGTAGTACTGCTGCGCCTTTGTAAAAGGGCCCATTATTAATAAAAAAGTAAATCAAGACTTTTAGAACAATTCTACCATTCTGTAACAGAGCCAGGAAGGACCTTCCTAGAAAAAGGCAGCATCTTAAATATTGCAGTTACCCAGAACATCAACACACTTATTAAGAAAATTAAACAAGCTGGATTTCAGATCCCTACAGATACTCAATGCTAAGAGAATACCTGTCATCAGTCACAAATGCAGAATGCAAATAGACACTCTTAAAACACAGAATAAATTACCATAAAGTAAAAGCAGAAATATGTAGACAAATATTAACAGAAAGATGCATTTCTACCTGTACTATACAAAAAGCAAAGAGACTTACCTATAGCAGGTATTCTCCGAGGACAGCAGGTTGATTGTTCTCACATGTGAGTTGACATCCACGTCGGCCCAGGAATCGGCATTTTGCCAGCAAAATAAAACAAAGTTTTGCTAGAGTCTTCTAGCGCGTGAATTGCACGCACCGCGCATGTACAGACAACTTCCAGCCCGTCGCGTGAGCATGCTTCCTCAGTTTAATCAAAAAGAATAGAAGCAACAAACAACAAGAACAACTCCAAAGGGGAGGAGGGTGGGTTTATGAGAACAATCAGCCTGCTGTCCTTGGAGAATACCTGCTAAAGGTAAGTATATTCACTTTCTCCGAGGACAAGCAGGCTGCTTCTTCTCACATGTGGAGTATCCCTAGCACCCAGACTCACTCAAAACAATGAACATTGGTCAATTGGGTCTCGCAACAGTGAGGACATAACATAGATTGACCCAAAACCATAAATAACTAACTGAGAGTGCAGCCTGGAACAGAACAAAAATGGGTCTAGGGGGGTGGAGTTGGATTCTAAACCCCGAACAGATTCTGCAGCACTGACTGCCCAAACCGACTGTCGCGTCGGGTATCCTGCTGGAGGCAGTAGTGAGATGTGAATGTGTGGACTGATGACCACGTTGCAGCCTTGCAAATCTCCTCAATGGAGGCTGACTTTAAGTGAGCCACTGATGCAGCCATGGCTCTAACATTATGAGCCATAACATGGCCCTCTAAATACAGCCCAGCTTGGGCATAAGTGAAGGAAATGCAATCTGCCAGTCAATTGGAGATTGTGTGTTTTCCAATGGCGACTCCCCTCATGTTGGGATCGAAAGAAACAAACAACTGGGCGGACTCTCTGAAGGGCTTCATCTGCTCCACGTAAAAGGCCAATGCTCTCTTGCAATCCAAGGTATGCAATCTGCTTTCGCCAGGATGGGTATGCGGCTGGGGAAAGAATATTGGCAAGACAATTGGCTGGCTCAGATGGAACTCCGACACCACCTTCGGCAGAAACTTAGGGTGTGTGCGGAGGACTACTCTGTTGTGATGAAACCTGATATAAGGTGCATGCACTACCAAGGCCTGAAGCTCACTGACCCTATGAGCTGAAGTAACAGCCACCAAGAAAATGACCTTCCAGGTCAAGTACTTCAGATGGCAGGAATTCAGTGGCTCAAAAAGAGCTTTCATCAGCTGGGTGAGAATGACGGTGAGATCCCATGACACTGGTGGAGGTTTGACCGGGGGCTTTGACAAAAGCAAACCTCTCATGAAGCGAACAACTAAAAGCTGTCCAGAGATAGGCTTACCCTCTACACGGCGATGATAAGCACTAATCACACTAAGGTGAACTCTTACGGAGTTGGTCTTGAGACCAGACTCTGACAAGTATAGAAGGTATTCAAGCAGAGTCTGTGTAGGACAAGAAAGAAGATCTAGGGCCCTGCTGTCACACCAGACGGCAAACCTCCTCCATTTGAAAGAGTAACACCTCTTCGTGGAATCTTTCTTGGAAGCAAGTGTAATGGAAGTGAATTTTAAAGATTGTTTTTCATCTCTGTCTTGACCGACCAGTGCACTCGGGGTCTGTATTATTGATTAGAAGTAATGCTGTTTGTTTAAGTTTGATTGTGTGAAAATAAGTTGGAATGCAGAAGATAAGACACAGCTCCAATTAATTTGGTATGTGAAGGGGAGGATGGCACTTGTTTTCCAGGCCCAGCTTGGCAACCTGGACTTGGGAAAGCATGTGACCATGTTCCCACAGTATGGCTTGTTACCTAAACAGAGAATCATTCTGCAATTTTCCTTAGAAGCATTCTGTAACTTTCCTTAGCTCTGAATATGAGTTCTTAGCCTAATAAAAAGGGGAGTTTCTTTCAGTGAAATCGGGAGCTCATCTGTGAGTAACGTACGTACTGCGCAGAGGATCTGTTCCTGGTCTAAAAAGCTCCTGACTTTCTCTGTAACAGGCCCCCCCAGCTGATGTTAAGAGCCTGGATGATGTAAGGACCAGTGATGATTGTATGTATATCTGTATTATTGCTTCTTTTCCTGGTCTAAGAACTCTTAGCATTGCCTAGTTGTAGAGACCAGTGATGTACTGATTGTTTATAGATAGGTATTGTCTCCTTTCAGTTAGATGATTTAATCATTGTATATATATCTTAATCATTGTAGATTTTAGCTCCTCTAATAAAAGTTTCATTTATCTAATATGAATCCAAAAGAATCCACAGTAATTATTGAATAGTCTGTGTTAGTGAGACAGGCTGTAAATCCATAGTAGTACAGCAAGCAAGACACGGGAGACACCCTCTGAAAGACCCTAAGAGGCGAATTCTAAGCTCTCAACATCCAGGCCATGAGAGGCAGAGACTGGAGGCTGGGATGCAGAAACAACCCATCGTTCTGGGTGATGAGGGCTGGAAAACACTCCAATCTCCACGGTTTCTCGGAAGACAGCTCCAGAAGAAGAGGGAAACAAATTTGATGCGGCCAAAGGGCACAATCAGAATCATGGTTCCGCAGTCTTGCTTGAGTTTCAGCAAAGTCTTCCCTACTAGATGTATGGGAGGATATGCATACAGAAGGCCTGTTCCCCAATGTAGGAGAAAGGCATCTGACGCTAGTCAGTCGTGTGCCTGAAGCCTAGAACAGAACTGAGGGACCTTGTGATTGATCTGAATGGCACAAAGATCCACCGAGGGGGTGCCCCACGCTCGGAAGACCTTGTGGATTACTCCCAAGTTCAGTGACCACTCATGAGGTTGCATTATCCTGCTCAGCCTGTCGGCCAGACTGTTGTTTACGCCTGCCAGGTAAGTGGCTTGCAGAAACATGCTGTGACGGCGCGCCCAAAGCACATCTGGACGGCCTCCTGACACAGAGGGCGAGATCCGGTGCCCCTCTGCTTGTTGGTGTAATACATGGCAACCTGATTGTCTGTCTGAATCAATATGATTTGGTTGGACAGCCGGTCTCTGAAAGCCTTTAGAGCGTTCCAGATCGCTTGCAATTCCAGGAGATTGATCTGAAGACCTGTTTCCTGAAAGGACCAGGCTCCTTGAGTGTGAAGCCCATCTACATGAGCTCCCCATCCCAGAAGGGATGCATCCATCGTCAGCACTTTTTGTGGCTGAGGAATTTGGAATGGACGCCCAAGGTCAGATTGGATCAAATCGCCCACCACTGCACAGAATTCCAGAAGTCGGTGGACAGTTGGATTCAAGCTACGTAGACTCCACGTAGCTTGATACCACTGGGAAGCTAGGGTCCACTGAGCTGATCTCGTGTAGACGTGCCATGGGAGTCACATGAACTGTGGAGGTCATGTGCCCCAGAAGTCTCAACATCTGCCGAGCCGTGATCTGTTGAGATGCTCAAACTGTGGACACCAGGGACAGGAGGTTCTCTGCCCTTGTCTCGGGAAGATAAGCTCGATCTGTCTTCGTGTTCAACAGGGCTCCAATGAATTCCAACTTTTGCACTGGAGTGAGCTGGGACTTGGGGTAATTGATTATGAACCCCAGTAGCTCTAACACCTGAATAGTAATTCGCATGGACTGCTGAGCGCCTGCCTTTGAGGTGCTCTTCACCAGCCAATCGTCGAGATAAGGGAACACATGCACTCCCAGTCTACATAGCGATGCTGCGACTACCGCCAGACACTTGTGAATACTCTGGGCGCAGACGCCAGACCAAAGGGCAGTACACAGTACTGAAAGTGCTGAGTTCCCAGCTGAATCGAAGATACTTCCTGTGAGCTGGAAGGATCGAGATATGTGTGTAAGCATCCTTTAAGTCCAGAGAGCATAGCCAATTGTTCTCTTGAATCATGGGAAGAAGGGTGCCCAGGGAAACCATCCTGAACTTTTCTCGAACTAGAAATTTGTTCAGGCCCCTTAGATCTAGGATGGGACGCATCCCCCCTGTTTTCTTCTGCACAAGGAAGTACCTGGAATAGAATCCAAGCCCTTCTTCCCCTGGTGGAACGGGTTCAACCGCACCGGCCTCTAGAAGGGTGGCGAGTTCCTCTGCAAGTACCTGCTTGTGCTGGGAACTGTAAGATTGAGCTCCCGGTGGACAATTTGGAGGTTTGGATTCCAGATTGAGAGTGTATCCTAACCGGACTATTTGAAGATCCCACCGGTCGGAGGTTGTAAGAGGCCACCGCTGGTGAAAAAATACCAACCTCTCTCCAACCGGTAAGTCATCTGGTACGGACACTTTTATTAAGGCTATGCTTAACTGGAGCCAGTCAAAAGCCCGTCCCTTGCTTTTGCTGGGGAGCAGTATGGGCCTTAGTTGAACGCTGTTGACGAGAACAAGCGCACTGGGGTTGAGCCTGGGCAGGCTGCCGAGAAGCAGGAGTGTACCTACGCCTATTATAGGAATAGGGAGCACTCCTCCTCCCGCCAAAAAACCTCCTAGATGAGGAGGCAGTAGCAGAAGACGTCCGGTGGGAGAGAGAATCCATAGCATCGTTATGCTTCTTGATCTGATCAACTAGATCCTCTACTTTTTCACCAAAAAGATTATCCCCCCGGCAAGAAACATCCGCCATTTGCTGCTGGACAGAATGATCCAGGTCAGAGACACGCAGCCATGAGAGTCTGCACATCACTATACCTTGAGCAGCAACTCTGGATGCCACGTCAAAAGTGTCAAATGTACCCCTGGCCAGGAACTTTCGACACGCCTTCTGCTGCCTGACCACCTAGTGAAAAGGCTCGGCCAGCTCCGTAGGGAGTATATCAACCAATCTCAACAGTTGCCGTATCGAGTCCCGCAAGTGCACGCTCGTGAAGAGCTGGTAAGACTGGATCTTGGTGGTGAGCATAGCGGCCTGGTACGTCTTCCTCCCAAAAGAATAGCCTCTCTGCCTGGGTGCGCCAAAGCATAGTCTCTAGTACTCCTGGCTCTCTTGAGGGCAGAGTCCACCACCATGGAATTGTGGGGTAACTGAGACCTCATCAACCCAGGTTCACCGTGGATCCAATACTGGGATTCAGCTTTTTTCGGGACCATGGGGCCAGACAGAGGGGCTGACCAGTTTCGCATAAGGACTTCCTTCAGTACCTTATGCAAAGGAACTATCACAGCCTCTTTAGGTGGAGAAGACTAATCTAGGACCTCGAGAATCTCAGTCTTGGGCTCATCCTCAACTTCCACAGGGAAGGGAATAGCCGTAGCCATTTCCCGGACAAAAGAGGAAAAGGACAGACTCTCCGGTGGAGATAGTCTCCTTTCTGGTGGAGGGGAAGGATCCGAGGGAATCCCAAAGGACTCATCAGAAGATAAGTACCTGGGATCCTCTTCTGACTCCCACAAACACTCCTGCTTAGTATCGGATAGTACCTGAGTTAAGGTGCTTCGAACCTGCCTCGATGCCAAGGAACGATGTACTCTATGGCGATGTCGAGAGGCCGATGCCCGGTCCGACTGCAGCGAAGCTTCCTCCACCGACGTCGAAGGGGAGTTGACCTGGGTGGCAGCCGATGTGGATGCAGCAAGCGGCATCGCAGTTGGGAACCTCACCGCGGCGAAGGGCAAAACACCGCGCTGCAGCAGCAGGTGCAGAAGGCGCAAGCACCCCCAACACCGAAAAAGACTGTCATAGCAGTCCCTCCAGAAGTTCTGGAAACAAGGCCCGGATGCACTCGTCGAGAGCCACCATCTGAGAAGGCTGCGGGGTTTGTGGAACAGGCGGTGTCAGAATCCGTGGAGGCTCGGGAGCAGGTACTGGGCTGCTAGGAGACCAATGCATCGGCACCGACGCTTCTCAGATGCTGAATCTCTCGACACCCCAGAACTCCTGGTACCATGTGTCGAAGGAGAATGATGACGATGCTTCTTCGCCTTCGCTCGACGCCCATTATGGAGACTCCTCGGTATCGATGAGGATGTGGAATCCTCACGTCTCCTCAGGGCCAGGTCCGACGAAGGTCGGTCCCGGGGATCCTGCATAACAGGAGGCCTCGAGGCAGGTGGAGACCCACTCGACGCCTCACTGCTCCCAGCGCAAGTTGGTCTCTCAGCAGCCATTACCTTTCTTCCCGACGTCGATGCTCCTGTCGATGTCGACGCCGACGACCTCGGTACCGATGTCAATGCCGACATCGAAGGACCGGACTGAGCCCCAAAATGTTTTTCTCGTTTGGCTTCTCGAGATGCTTGAGTCCGTTTCTTCATACGAAGACACAGACTACAAGCGGCTGGGCTAAGGTCGGACCTAAGGCATTGGATACCCCAGGCGTGGGTATCGGTACCTGAGATAGTCCGGTTGCACCACATGCAACGCTTGAAGCCACTGGGTGTCTTCAATGGCATGGAAGGGAAAACGGCTTCGGCAAAATCAAACGACGCGATTGTGCCTTGAAAAGAAAAAGGGACACAAGAGAAAGGAAGGAAGTCGGCCGCATTAAAAAAGAAAGCTTATAAAAAAGGTACCAAAAACTAGAAAAATACGGGAGGTTTTTTTTTTAAGAATGAGGTGAAAAATAAAAATAAAAGTAAACAAACTCGCCATCTTTCTCCTAGGCCAAAAGCGAAGTGTAGAAATGCTGTCTCTCCACCGCGGACAAGAAGCACGCTCACACGACGGGCGGGAAGTTGTCTGCGTGCTAAAAGACTAGCAAAACTTTCTTTTATTTTGCTAGCAAAATGCCAATTCCTGGGCCGACGCGGACATCGACCCACATGTGAGAACAAGCAGCCTGCTTGTCCTTGGAGAATATAAGATAGCAGATATCTGTAGGTGCAAAACATATATACTCTGTTTTGGGATGTTATTTGGGTACCAGACACATAGTATAAGTTATAACAAAAGTGGGTCCCAACCAGACTAACATTGGTTAGGGAAGTGTCAGAAATAAATGGATCACCCCTTATCCTTAGATCCAAGCCCACTGTGCCAAAATAATAAAAGAAACTAACTCCACACCCAAATTTTATAAAAATAGGGTCTTATTTTATTTACAGTAGTAGCAAATGACAGAGAGGGGCATAATCGAACGGGATGCCCAAGTTTTCATGAGGGGGTCCTCGCAGGACGGCCCTGCGAAGGGGCGGGGAAACCTTTATTATCGAAACAAGATGGGCATCCATCTTTCGTTTCAATAATACGGTCAGGGACGCCCAAATCTCAACATTTAGGTCGACCTTAGAGATGGTCGACCTAGGTCGACCTAAATGTTGAGATGGTAGACCTTAGAGATGGTTGTCCCCGGTTTTCAGCCATAATGGAAACCGAGGATGCCCATCTCAAAAACAACTAAATCTAAGCCCTTTGGTCGTGGGAGGAGCCAGAATTCATAGTGCACTGGTCCCCCTGACATGCCAGGACACCAACCGGGCACCCTAGGGTGCACTGCAGTGGACTTAACAAATTGCTCCCAGGTGCATAGCTCCCTTACCTTGGGTGCTGAGCCCCCCCCCCCCAAACCCCTGTAAAAGCCACTCCCCACAACTGTACAAAACTACCATAGCCCTAAGGGGTGAAGTGGGGCACCTACATGTGGGTACAGTGGGTTTCGGGTGGATTTTGAAGGGCTTACATTTACCACCACAAGTGTAACAGGTAGGGGGGGGGGATGGGCACTGCACCCACTAAAACTGCTCCAGGGACCTGCATACTCCTGTCATGGAGCTGGGTATGACATTTTTGGGGCTGGCATAGAGGCTGGCAAAAAATATTTTTGAAGGTTTTTTTTTAGGGTGGGAGGGAGTTGGTGACCACTGGGGGAGTAAGGGGAGGTCATCCTTGATTCCCTCCGGTGGTCATCTGGTCAGTTCAGGCACCTTTTCATGGCTTGGTCGTAAGAAAAAATGGACCAAGTAAAGTCGGCCAACTGCTCGTCAGGGACGCCCTTCTTGTTTCCATTATTGGCCAAGGACACCCATCTCTTAATCACGCCCCAGTCCCGCCTTCGCTACAGTGCCAACATGCCCCCATGAACTTTGGTTGTCCCCGCAATGGAAAGCAGTTGAGGACGCCCAAAATCGGCTTTCGATTATGCCGATTTGGGCAATCCTGAGAGAAGGACGCCCATCTCCCGATTTGTGTCTTTGGAAAATAAGCCTGAGAGTAAACAAGAATAAAGACAAAGACAATCCTATTACAGAAATAGCTTGGAGCAAAGGTATGTACATCCCTAGCTAGACTATAAAAAGTCACTCTAGCCCCAGAGCCCTGCTAAACATATACATGACACCTAACCTGATGTAGTCCTTCAGATGTCCTTCTGGTCCAACACAGATCTTGTCCCTCGGATGTGGTGAGGACACACAACCCTGTAGCTGTGATAAAAGCTGCCTTTTATGGAGAAATCAGGAGTCTTATCTCTATTGCTCATGTATGTTCTCTCCTTGAAGAACATAAACAAGTATCTCCAAGTGTTCTGCATTGACATCAATTCTAATAACAACCTGCGTCAATGCTGATAACACTGTCCTTTATCAGAAGCTTCTATATAGTAAACAAGAGTTGTTATTCTTCTGTTAGATTTATTGTCTCCACAATGTCTTAAGAGTCTTTATAGAGGAAATGTCTGAATTTGAACATTACAATCAGGTTCTTAATGCTGGATAGTGCCATGTTTGTAGGACCATGTATGTCATGTAAGTCCATATAGTCACATGAATGGCTGGGCATAGTGCTCCTTATAGTGCTTCAGTAGAGCTTGCATTGCTGCTACATGTCAATTCCAAAAATGTCATTCTAATCACTAAATAGAAAATATTAAATTTTTTTGTTACCTTTGGTGACTTCAGTTTTCTAATTATATTGTTCCCGAACATCTGGTTCTTCTTTCCTCTATTTAAACTTAACTTAACATGGCCAAAACCGAGCTCCTCATCTTTCCCCCTAAACCTACCTCTCCTCTCCCCCCTTTCTCTACTTCGATGGATAGCACTCTCATTCTGTCTCACCTGCCTGTAACCTTGGGGTCATCTTTGACTCCTCTCTCTCCTTCTCTGCTCACATTAAGCAGATTGCTAAAACCTGTCATTTCTTTCTCTACAATATTAGCAAAATCCGTCCCTTCATCTCTGAGCACTCTACCAGAACCCTTATCCACACTCTTATCACCTCTTGTCTCGACTACTGTAACCTACTACTCACTGGCCTCCCTCTTAGCCATCTCTCTCCTCTTCAATCAATCCAAAACTCTGCTGCGCGACTCATTTTCCGCCAAAGTCGCTGTGCCCACATTAGCCCTCTCCTTAAGTCACTTCACTGGCCCCTTATCCGTTTCCGTATTCAGTTCAAACTTCTCCTACTGACCTACAAGTGCATTCACTCTGCCGCTCCCCAGTACCTCTCCACTCTTGTCTCCCCCTACGTTCCCCCTCGAGTACTCCATTCTGTAGACAAATCTCTCTTATCCATCCCTTTCTCCTCTACTGCTAATTCAAGACTCCGTTCATTTTATCTTGAAGCACCTCACGCCTGGAATAGACTTCCCGACTCTGTACGTCTAGCCCCATCTTTAGCCAAACTCAAAACCCACCTCTTTACCACTGCTTTTGACTCCTAACTCACTTACCTTGTCCTTTATCCTCACCTCTTTATTCCCTTACCCTTAATTGTTCTGTCTGTTTACCTGTCTTATCTAGATTGTAAGCTCTTTGAGCAGGGACTGTCTTCTGTGTATGGTGTACAGAGCTGCGTATGCCTTGTAGTGCTATAGATAGATAGATAGATAGATAGATAGATAGATAGATAGATAGATAGATAGATAGATAGATAGATAGATAGATAGATAGATAGATATTTCATCTTGCTGTGCAGGGCCTCCTGTCCATTTTCTATTTCTTCTCTCTTCCTGTCTTTTTCAGTTCATCCCCTACATTCATCTCTGACATTGATCTTTCACATTCAGTTTTCTTCCTTTTATTTTTCTGTCTCTCATACCAGTCACATTTCATCCCTCTTCCTCACTATCTAATCCTCAACCTCCTTCTTTTTACTGCTTCAAGCTATAGCTTTCCACCTCTCTCCATCCATCTCCATCCTTATCCATCAACCCCCGTTTTGTTCCTTCCTGCCTCCTTTCCAGCATCTTCCCCTTCCATCTCCCCCATATTTGGCATCTCCCCCATTTCTCTTACCACTTCCCCCATCTCCAGCATCTCCCCATCTTTCCTTCCACCTCCTCCATATCTGGCATCTCCTCTGATTTCCCCTTCCAACTTCAGCATCTCCTCCCATATTCCTGATCTTCCCATCAACCTCCTTCATATACAGCATGATCTTCCCTTCCATCTCCCCCATGTGCCTCAACCTTCTCTTCCATCTCCCCCACATCCAGCATCTCCATATCTGCATAGAAGTACCTGCATAGAATATGTAAACCATTTTGGTTGTACCACAGAAAGGCGGTATATCAAGTCCATGACCCATCTCCCCTTCTACCTCCCCCATATCCAGCATTTCCCTATCTCCCTGTCCACCTCTCCAATATCCAGCATCTCTCGTATCTCTGCTTCTACCTCTCTATATCCAGCATCTCCTCTTCGACCTCCCCCATGTGCAGCATGTGCCTTTTCTCCCCCTCCCTGCCTGTATTTCTCCTCACTTCCTTTTTCCTGTTGCCACTGCCACTAGTATCCTGTTGTCTGAGTGCAGGAGAAACAGGAAATGGCAGCTCATGGCCTCTCAGCCTCAGCATGTGCTCAGTATCTTCCAGTCCCACCCCCTCTAATGCAACTTCTTAGGTCAGACGTTGTGTAAATGGCAGACACTGAGCAGGCACAAGGTCTCCATGGCCTCATGCAGCTATTGTCTGTTTGCTGCCTTCCTGTTTGGTTCAAGAGGAGGAAAGGAGTTTACCTGATTCCTTCCTACAGTGGAAGTCCTGCAGCATACTGGTAAGCTCTGGACACACAAAGTATACCGCAGCACACAAGTTGAGAAGCACTGATTTATAATATAGCACTTAGGGAGAATTTTGGTGGTTACATGCATATGTACGCATACAGACGCATAAATACCATTATTCTGAACATTTATGTTTCAACAATTTTTATTAATGACCTTCAAGTACAATATTCATTGAATATTGGCATCTGTTACAACAATGTCATAATAAACTTAATACATTCCAACTTTGAAAACCGTCATCAACTTTTACATTAACTCCCCCCTCCAAAAACACGAAGATGTTCCGCCCTTGCACAAAGGGCTCCAAGGGACAGAGCTCTGTTGGCCCTCCGGAGCCAAAGTCCCATGGTGTTTCTGATGTGATAGCGGCAACAATATTCTCTAGGACTGACTTCCATCCATTGTAGTAAAGGTTCAGCACCTGGTATCAGTGTAGTGCTGGTAATGTTAACCATATAATACTCCCCATGCCTCTCCGTACCCCAGCATTCAGCTATGATGTAACAACTGCTCAACCAGAGCGATACGCTTTATTTGTCAGACTATAGAACCTAACCTCTTAAGGGTGTAAACCTAAAAAGCGTAACTACAAATTACCCATGATTCCCCTTACCCCTACCTCATACCACTCCCTTAGTCCCATTGTCCCTTCGATCTTCCATTACTCTACCCCTAACCCCCCCCCCCCTTTTCACCCCCAAGCACTACTTATTTTATATTTAGCCTCATTTATTCCAGGGAAGCCTATTCAAAAGGTGACTCCTCGCCCTTGGTGAGATGGCATTTATAAGACCACCCCCCCCCCCCCCCCCCCCCCCACACACAAACACACTGCAAGGAACCTATGCTGCCTTCTCGGGGACAAACTTGCCCCTCTAGATTCCCATTTCAACAGTTCGTAGAGCCTGTTCCTCCAATGCCACAAAGAAGGTGGGCAATCCTGAGTCCAATAAGAAAGGATGCATTTCTTCCCTAATATACAAGCCTTCCCAAGGAACAATCTCTCCCCCTTTGTTACCCCCAACCACATTCTAGGTGCTCCAAATATAGCTTTTTCAAAGGTTAACGTAATTTTCCGCCCAAGCACTGTACTCAAGTAGCGTTCAATCAATGACCAAAATAGTGAGATCAGTCTATATTGCCAAATACCATGGAAGAAATTTGCCTCTAACTGTTTACATTTTCTGCAGTATTGTATATCCACCACTCCTGCACAAAATGCTTGTCGCCGAGAAAATATGCTCTGTGGACAGTTCGGAAATGATACTCCTGCAACTCCGCCCCATGCACCACGCTTGTAGTGCTCTGTAGGGCTGCTAGTACCAGAGTTGCCGAGATGTTTTTACCAGATTCTATGCTCCACCTGTTTGGTACTTCCGTCAAATCCCTAGACAAAGACAGCCTGCCTAACCTATCATAAAACCAAGATACTGAGATTTGGCCCGCCGCATCGCCTTCTAACAACTCTCTTAATTGCCTCCCAAATTGAGGGCATAAACTGCCTTTAGGCAAAGATCCTATATAGTGGGCCAATTGCCCATATGCAAACCACGTGGATGCCCCTTGCCCGCATCTCGCAGCGAAATCCCCATACAACAGTAGGGACCCCTCCTCAGTTACCAGGCTTTCCAATGAGTTCACACCTTGCTCCATCAAGGACCGAAAAATCACATTTTCATCTCCCGGCCGAAATGAGACATTCCCTCCCAAAGGCAACCATACACTGCCCTTGCTATTCTGATTCTTCTGAATATTTAAAGGGCAATTCTGTAACTGAGGGCATGCAGTTATATGTGCCTTGCAAAGAACTACTAAAAGTGATTACATGTGCATAATTTTGCAACACACCTGATATCCTATTTCCTAAATCTAGTTCATTTGCCATGAGGAAAACTGTTCAGGTTCTGCAGAGTGCAGATAAATTTTTTAAAAGGCTTGAATCAATAAAATGAAGCAATAAAATGCAAAGAGCAGACCATTGTGCACAGTGATAATGGCCTTGACAACACTATATGCACTCAGCCTTTGTTTCAGTCCACAACCTTGCCTGACTCATTGTTTCTCTGGAATAGTGTTCGTCATCAGGGATTGAGCAAGACAGACGACTGATAAAGGTGAAGTAGTGTTTAATGGATATTCATGACTGTGTGTTGTTGAGTAGATTGTGTTTGAATGAAAAGAAGACCACAACTCTTTGGATTTATAGCCTGATATGACATAGTGTGACCCAGTTTCATGGTAAAATGACAAGGTCTAAGAATGAGATGAAACTGTTAGCAGTAATTCTATATTCAGCCTTTTCCGTGCAATATCAGGTCAATTATTTAATTAAGATGTCCTTTTATCAATTGTTCCTTATTCACAATTTGTGATCATCCTAGACTTATTAGGAAGTTGATGTCTCTAGGGCATTTGGATTATGCACATGCAATAATAATGGTTATTCAAGGTAAAAAAAGATGCCATGTTTGTAATGTATACAGAATACAGCTTAATCCTCCATTGCCTCAGGTATGGAATTAGATTGTAATCCCTTTGGGACAGGGAAATACCTACTGTGCCCTAAATGTATCTCATCTTGAACTACTACTGAAAAAACATGAGCTAAATCCCCCTAAAATAATGGATCTGAAACTGCAAGAACATGTTTCACTTGCTCTGAATGTTTTATACTGGGTAACAAAGAGCTTTCAATGTAAATTTAAAGTGCATTTTTGGAGATCCCATTTTTGTTTAAGAAAAAAGTAAAGATGTATGCACTGGCCAGAACTATTCATTCTATTGATGGCTGTCATTTGAAGATTCATACTCCATCAGAAGTATGTGTGCAAGGGACTAGGAGCAGGGCATTTTCATTTGTTGCACTACAGATGTTGAATTATTTTCCAAAGGAAATATGTTGGATTAGAAATATTCTTATGGGGCTGTTTGCTAAGGCTATTATTTTAGAAACATATTCACATGTAAATAGTGGCATTAACATGTGTATATTGCATGCCCATGTACATACCTCTATTTACATGTTGAGATCCACAACACACAGATATGTCAAGAGGGCGTGGCTTGGGTGTACAGCGCCTAAATCTTATAGAATACGCTTAGGAGAAAATGATATCCACGCAGATTTTCCAAGTGCCATATATAGAATCTCCTCCATAATGCTGAATCTGAATAATCCGAAATTGATCCCCCTCAGATAAACCATATTGGGCCTGTAGTTGAGGGAAGTCAATAAAATCCCCATTCTCTAAAACATGATCAAATTGAATAAGCCCCCTTACTTCCCAACACTTTAGATTATCCTATCCCTTGCTTTCATAAAATCAGGCTTGTACCCAATTGCCCATCTAACAAAGAATGGAATCCCCATCCCCTTCCCCCTACTCCTCCTCACCTCCTGCTATTAAATCTCTCAAACATATTCTGGAGTTTATTCCACAACTCACCCATGTCTGATCACCAGAGTAAATATTTTAATGGACATAGGGTACAACTGTGTAGCAGATTGTTCCTCTCCCAACTCCCTAACATATGTTTAAGTTGGGCTGCTATATAATTCCAAGAAAGGATGGGAACTGCTCCACCTCCGAATGCCTTCTTCTGCCATAATGTTTTCTAGATATACTCATTCTGTTGTCCTATATTTAGCAAAATTCCCACTCTAACCATTTAGGAACTGACCTTGGAACCCATACTAGGAGGGTCTGAAACAGGAATAAAATCTAGGCAGAACAATCTTCAAAACACCAATCCTTCCCCCTTGTCCACCTCCCAGATCCCTCCATATGTCTTGCAAAACTTTCCCATAATTTCTGTCTTAGAGCTGTCTAAGATCTTTACATACCTGCATTCTTAAATATCTAACCACCACCTTGACCCATTTAAAGGGAAACATGTCCGCTATATCCCGCTCTTCAGAATCTGTAAGAGTAACCTCCAGAGCCTCTGTTTTATCCATACTGATCTTAAAGATCCCTTCAAACTACCTCAACTCTCACATCACTAAAGTCAATGTTAAGTGGGAGTTAGTGATATACAGGAGAATATCCCCCAACATCTACCTCCCTTATGTCCCCATTACTCCTTATCATCTCGACTAGAGGCTCAACAAATAAAGCAAATAACAATGGGACATGGGCACCCCTGCATAGTCCCCTGTTCTACTGAAAATGAATTACAATACCCCACATTTACTGTACCTTAATCTGAGCCCTGGAGGCCTCATAAAGACACTTTACCTATGTGCTGAACATTCTCTATAGTAGCCCCACCTTCTGAAGTACCCCCCCTCCCCCACACACACACACAAAATCTCAACTAACCTGATCAAAAGCCATTTCTGTGTCTAACGCAAGTATCATAACCTTCCTTGCTCCCTGTTCGGCATGCCGTATTACCTAGAGAGTCCTTTTTATATTATCAGCTACCTGCTGCCCTAGTACAAGCCCCAACTGATCCAAATGTACTAACCTTGGGAGCACCCCAGCTAGTCTGCTGGCCAAAACTTTGGTCAACAGTTTCATATCTAAATTTGGGTAAAGTGGTGTGGTAGACATGTTAGTCCACTTTTTAAAGTAATAAACAGAAGAAAAACAAAACAGAGAAAAAAATAAGATGACATAGAGGGGCATAATCGAACGTTGCCGGCCAAATAGATCGCCAGCGATCTATGTTGGCGGCGGCGCTACAGCTGGTCGGAACCGTATTATCGAAAAAGATGGCCGGCCATCTCTTTTTTTCAATAATACGGTTTAGTCCGGCAAATTGCCGTGGAGTTCGCCGGGTTTGAGATGGCTGGGTTTGTTTTTCAGCGATAATGGAAAGTTATGTCGGCCATCTCAAACCCCGGCCAAATTCAAGGCATTTGGCCATGGGAGGAGCCAGCATTTTTAGTGCACTGGCCCCCCTGACATGCCAGGACACCAACCAGCCACCCTAGGGGTCACTGCGCTGGACTTCAGAAAAGCTCCCACGTGCATAGCTCCCTTACTTTGGGAGCTGAGCCCCCCAAACCCCCCCAAACCCACTACCCACAAATGTACTGCACCCACTAAAATTGTTCCAGGGACCTGCATACAGCCTCTAAGACTTATTGCTGCTGTATAACTTTGGCACACCAGTTCACACATGAAGACTAATCTCTCTGAAAAAATCCTTTCTTGAAATAACCACGTTTACTCACAGTTAACTGCAGATCACAGGTTGTGCCCCACTGGCAAAGAGTCCCCTGGTACTAAGATTAGCAGTAGGTCAGAGCTGGCACAATGGTGTACAATGCCCTCTTTCAGCACCATGTTCTCTAACGTGGGTAACACAGGAAAGGGAACTAAAACTGCCTTACAAAAATGGCCACTACCGCATGGACTACAACAGGAAACAAAACAGGGCACACTCTGACCCAGTTAGCAGAGGGGAAAAGCACCATGGGAGTAGAGCCCAGTACCCTACACCCACCACAATGCATTGCTAATGTGACTCTGCAGGGCACCTAACAGAAAAGGTGTCACACTCACCCGAGAGCCACATCGCAACCAGGGAAAGGCTGTTGGAGGATACAACACATTCTGCTGTCATGGAGGTGGGTACAGCATTTGAGGCTAGCATACAGGCTGGCAAAAAAGGTTTTTAGTTTTATTTTTTTAGTTCGGAAGGGGATTGGTGACCACTGGGGGAGTATGGGGAGGTCATCCCCCATTCCCTCCATTGGTCATCTGGTCAGTTGGGGCACCTTTTTGAAGCTTGGTCGTGAAAATAAAAGGACCAAGTAAAGCCAGTGAAATACTGCTTAACGCTGCTTTTTTTTTCCCATTATCGGCGAAAGCCGGCCATCTGGTAGTCACGCCCATGCCCCGCCTTCGCTAATCTACCGATACGCCCCCTTGAACTTTTGCCGGCAAAGCAACGGGAAAGCGGCGATGCAGTCAAAAATGCCGCTTTCGATTATACCGATCTCGCCGCTTTTAAAAAATCGCCGGCCATCTCCCGATTTGTGTTGGAAGATGGCCGGCGATCACTTTCGATTATAAGCTGGATAATGTATTAAGTTAGTCCAATAAAAAAGGTATCACCTTATTTTCTATATTTTGTTTTATTTCTATTTATTACATCTAAATTTAAAAGTGATATTGGCCTACTGGAGCCACAAACTACGTGATCTTTCCCTGGCTTTGGTAAGACCATTATACCTACCTCATTCATGGCAGAGATTCACAGTGAAATAGACCATACCCCAGCCACAATAGTAGTTTCCCTACCTCCCCACTATACTTTTCATAAAACATTGCCATATAGCTATCTAGTCCTGGGGCCTTATCTGTTTTCATTTCCTTCATAGCCCAAAGTAACTCTGATAAATGCAAGGGGGCATTCAGCTTCTCCTTGTCTTCTTCAGACACCAAATATTCATCTATCTCCTTAAGTCCCTGCCCCCTTTCACTAGTATAAATCCTACAATAAAATTCTACAAATTGGTCCTGAATTTCCCTATCTGTATACACAGTTGATCCTCCCCCAACCCTTAATTTTTGTAATAGTTTGGATTTCCCTTCTTTCTTTTTAATTTCCTGGCTAATAACCTCCCAGTTTTATTACCAAATTCAAAAAGGCATTGCTGTAAGAGCTGCTTTTTGTACTCTACTTCCTCAATGTGTATATCTTTAAGTCCCCCCCCCCCCCCAATTTTTTCCCAACTCCACATGTGCCTCTGTGGATGGCCCCTCCTTGTGACATTGTTCCCAGTGGTTCAACTGTTCCCTTAATTGCAATGTTCTCTGCTCTCAGTATTACTGCTTTCTCGCCCCCTCCCCCCACTTCACTAAAACTCCCTTCACCACAGCCTTCAAAGCATTCCACAACATTGCATCCCTCATTTCCCCCATGCTATTTTCTCTGAGATAATTCTGCATGGTGTCTCTGACCTCCTTGTTTATTTCTCCCTCTATCATCCCTCATCTTAAAAAGTTGACCCAAACTGGGGCATGGTCTGACAAATTTGTCCCACTTCTGAGTCCTTCCTTCTTCCAAATACATTGCTACTGCACCAAGGGCCAGATGCACTAAACTTAACGAGCCATTAACGAGCAAGTAGTAAACCGTGGCATGCACAAAAGGCTTCTCCGAGCCATTTTCCGATTACGGTAGCAGCTAACGAAAACAGAATGCAGATGATCCAAAGGCTATTATAATGAGATGCACTACTGTTTTCCGATCCCCTTACTGTGGAAACCCTAACGGGAGGTCTACACCTCTCGTTGGGGCAAAGGAAAGAATCGGAAGAAAAAAATGTCGTCAGGGACGTCCTTTTTGGACATCCTTCACCTGTAAAACCCACACACACACACTCCAAAGACGTTCTTTTTGGACATCCTTATAATAATAATAATAATAATAATAATAATAATAATAATAATAATAACTCACTCCAAAAAGACGTCCTTTTTGGACGTCCTTCACTCAAAACAACAACAACAAAAAAAGGACGTCGTACTTCTTAATTTTTACTCTCGCTCTTCTGTTTTAAATCTTCCTTTGAGACATTTTTCCCTTCCTTATCAGCAGCTGAAGAGAGGGCTAATGGACGATTGTGAGCCCCCCCCCCCCCACTGCCTCTCAGCCAATCACAGCATGTTTAGCTGACACCAGTGACAGCTAAACGCGCTGTGATTGGCTGAGACCTGGAGGAGGGGAATCATCGAGCACCCTTGAAGAAAAGCCCGTCCTGCTCGTCAGGGACGTCCTTTTTTGGTTTAGTGAAGGAAGTCCATGTTAGACACTTTAGAAGGACGTCCCTGACAAGTAGGACGGGCTTTTCTTCAAGGGTGCTCGATTATGCCCCTCCTCCAGGTCTCTCTCAGCCAATCACAGTGCATTTAACTGTCACTGGTGTCAGCTAAACGTGCTGTGATTGGCTGAGAGGCCGTGGTGGGGGGGGGCTCACAATCGTCCATTAGCCTTCTCTTCAGCTGCCAATGAGGAAGGGAAAAATGTCTCAAAGGAAGATTTAAAACAGATGAGCGAGAGTAAAAATTATGAAGTACAACGTCCTTTTTTATTTTTGCTCGTCAGAGACGTCCTTTTTTTGTTTTTTTTAGTGAACGACGTCCTTGGCATGCGCAGAGCAGCCAGCATAATGCTTGGCTGCTCTGCGCATGCTCGACCGGCCGACTGGCTTCCGAGGGAATAGAGAATGCAAGGGAGCTACAACGAGCAACTCATTTGCATTCCATTTCCTTGATGCACGGCCGTTCCCTACCGATTCGCTATGGAATCGGTAAGGGAAGGGCTCTTCCGAGGACCTTAGTGCATCTGGCCCCAAATCATATCTAGTCTAGAATGTCTTTTGTGCTTAACAGTAATGAGTATAATCCCTGTGATAACACGGTGCAACCTCCACACATCCACTAATCCCAAAACTTTCATCACATGTTGCAGCTTTAATCTATGCACATGACTACGATCTTCCCCCAACCCTCTGAATGATCCAAGACTGCTTCAGACCTGCACGTCTCACAATCCTCTCTGCGTCCCGCCTTCCTCTGATGTCATTTCCTTTCGGGCAGAATGCTGAGAGGGCAGGGAAGCGGAGACGAGCGTGCCTGCTTGTTGCTTTTACTACTGACGCCCTGCCTGCCAGTTTGCCGAAGCAACTTCCGGAAAGTTGTCATTGTTTGGGGGGACACTGCCCCCCCTCGCCCTCCCCAGTCTACGCCCATGCCCTGGGGGAAATGGGGGGGGGGGAGCTAAAGTTTGGTCCTTGAGGACAAGGGATGATAATTTCCTGTGATGGAACCAGGAAAGTCATCTTTTCTTTACTGAGGGGAGAGTCTAATCCCCCATTATAAAGGGGATTAGTTACTAAGTGTCATCTTGAGAGAACTCTCCAGAGAGTCTCTGAGGGAAGGGTTATGGAGTAGTGGGTGGTAAAGGATCCAGCATTCTGGGGAGGGTTCCTGGGTAAGTTGCAGAGAGAAACGTTATTTTGGTTGTTGAGTGACAGTGGAGGAGGAATTAGAGTTAATAAATGTTAGTGATGGGAAAAGGTCTTTGGTTGCCTGTACCCCTGTGGAACCCTAGGAGGAGAGGGGAAGTCCTGGATGGGTTCATGAAACTAAGGCTGATCAAAGCGGTGGTTTATACTAATTCTAGCATTAACTGTGGAGTAGGAGGAGTGCTCCAGGTGGGAAACCGGGGATCCCAGCCTGGGAACAGGGATAGTGAAGAGCTGTTCGGAGCCAAAGGTGGTAGCCTAGAGAGGTACTCCTTTGGAGGAGAAGAGGTGGACAGACAGAGAGGTCTGATCCACAAGAAGATCTGCTTGTGGCACATGTACTACAGCACAGCCTTAGATTGTTTCACCCAGAAGGGATGGGTATGGACAGCAAGAGATGTAAATATGCATGTACTGTAGGATTATAATTTACCTTGAGAAGGCACACCATATCCCTAAATTGCTTTGGATTGTAATTTTCATCTGACATTAAGTGGATTATAAATTGACTGTTTGCTTCAAGGAAGAATTCAATTGCCTGTTGCAGAAGTTCAGTAAAGTTTAGTTATTTTTGCGTAACTCTCTGGAGTCTTTTCTTTGAGTGAGCGTGAAATTATTTACTCCCAGACTGTTAAAGAAAAAGAGATAAGAAGGCAAAAGAGAAATAAAGCCCCGCTCATAAACCTACAGCCTTCCAGATTTTTATCTGGTCATGGCCTGGACCCAACTCGGTGAATCAGAAGAACTAAGAGCTTGGTAAAGCTGAACATTCTATGTGGCCTGGTCTCGGGGTGCCCCTGACCTGTGATGAGCTAGCTGGTGCCTGGAACTGTGTGACTGGTGAGACCAGGTTTACACAACACAAACTAATAAATACAATCTCTCCATGTCAGTTAAATCTCTGAGATAAATATTCAGTGACAGGCTTACTGTCACTCCCGCTCAAGTGGCACCATTGAAAGTCTATGTATGCATAAACGCTTAAGTTATCTGTTCAATGGCTAAATTCCGCCACTGAATGGATAACTTTTAATGTTTTCCTCCAACTGTCCCAAACTGTGCCTTTTTTTCCAACTTAATCTTTATTAGATCATATGTATCTGAAAACTGCCAAAATATATTTTCCACAATAAACCAGATTTAGAAATACATTTCAAATAACAAAACTAACCCTCACAGATTAATTTCCTCCCTCTCCCCCCCCCCCCCCTCCCCATGCAGCATTTGAGCCTTTCCCTAATGAAATAACTACTCAAGTATCCTAACCTATTTTGTAGGTAATGTACATGCAGTAACTGGTTTGTGCAGGAACATCCACTCTCTGCCCCTGATACACCCCCTCAAAAAATTCAAAAAAATTATTTATCACACAATTACCATGTGGACATTCCAATGTTTCATCTAAAATTCCCAATGCTTCATTGCTTTCATCTTTTCAGCAGTTTTGGTTTACATCTTTGATTATAGTTATTTTAAATTAAGTTTTGTGGCTAGAAAAGTCATATTAAAGCAAATGACTTGTTTTCAACTGAATCTCAAGAAGCCACAGGATAAATGGAATATATTAAACATAAAATAATAGATTAACTACATCTAACAATTATGCAAGTTGCAATCAAAACACTTACAAATGTGTGTGGGTTTTTTTTAAATCAGGTATTCATTAACAGCAGATCTGAAGCTACTAAAAGCTGAACATTTAGCAAATGGAAGTTCATTCAAAAATGCTAAGCTAGCATCACAAATGGATTTAATGTTTTATTGAGGAGATTGATCAGAAATATGTAGATCAATCTGTCTTATCCAGTCATCAAAATTTTCACAAAGGGTTTTTCCCATATTGTGTGTGTACGGGGAGAAATGCTTAGTATATCAAGTCCAACGTCACTTAAGATGAACATAGACAAATAATGCAATTAGCTTCTGCTAGCTGGCCTTATCCATCTTGAGCGATGCATTTAAACCAAATATGAAACAACAACCAAGCATTTTCAATAGAAACCTTGTAAATATCAATTTAAAAAGAGAAATAAATTAAACATTAAAATGCAACAAATATTTCCTCATGAAAAACAATATAAATTAGTTTCATGCCAGAAAATATAAAACATCTTTATACATATTTTTAATTATGAAATAACAGGGCATAGCCTCTGTTTCTTATGTTTAAATTTACTTACCAAATGGTACATCTAATCAACTGAATAATACTGTTTCATGAAATCTGGCCAGTTGATATGAAAACAAAATAAATAACTTTAAGCTTAAATTAGTTAAAACTAGTTCAGTTGCTTTATACCTGCTCCAGTAAAAGCTCTGAGGCCTACAATCTCCTGTACATAGCTACCAAAGGATTAAAGATTTATGAGTACAGGCTAGCTATTCACTCCAAAGTCTGCTTGTCCTGTTTACTTCACTCAGACATCCTACATATGTACAACAAAAAGCAGCTGCAGTCTAATCAATTACCTATAGAGCCACTTCTCTTCCAGCGATGAGACATGGTATCCAGCTTGGGTTTTGTGACAGGTATATGAAGATGAAACCAGCAGCAGAAGTCCTTCAAAGATCGTTAGAGCATTAAACAGGCTGAAAACTGATTATAAATAATCTTCATGATAATCTGTGAAATGTTTGTTTTGCACTTTCAAATTGTGCTGAGCCTGATCCAGAACAGAAAGCACAGCACATTTCTGACTGTACAACGCTCCTGCACCACACTGCTCTAGTACTGCAGCAAAATCTGGCACTTCTGCTCTATGCTTAGATTTAAGATGTAAATTTTTACTAACAGAAACCACAGCATAATTCAGAGTTTTACTAAATCAGGCACAGCATAAGGCACACACAAAAGCTACAAGGAAGCTGTGTATACAGTAAAATAGCAAAAAATACAGCACAATCCTTGTCACAAGGAGCTTATAAAGGTTTTATTCTGTAGAAATGTATTCTGTGCAGAAATGTGTGCAAAATAGTCAGTGCGGGAAGAGAGGAGACCTACAATTAAAAATTATTGGATTCAGAATCTAGAACTAGTGCCAAAAAGACTTCTCATATCTCAGAACTTAAAAGGGATGTCCAAGTTGGAATATTCACAATTTCCTGGATATTTTATAAAAGACTTGCTGTAACTTTGTGCATGTATGTGCTGGTAGTAATCAGAGCATGTGACATAATCTTCTCCAGTTTGCCGCAGCTCCTTGTGACTCTGGGAAAGTCACTTAACCCTCCATTGCCCCAGGTAGAAATAAGTATCTGTATATACTATGTGAACCGCTTTGAAAGTAGTTGCAAAAACCACAGAAAGGCGGTGTATCAAGTCCCATTCCCCGTAACAAGCGCTAAATTAGCTGCTTCCAAGTACTTCAAACTCCCCTTCCAATCCAAAGCAGGTGTTAGGTTTTCAAGGCAGAAACTAGGTTCGTGAGCCCTTGGGCCACTGCCGAGAAGCGGCAAAACCACCCCACACCAGAGACAAGGCAGAACTCTGACAGAAACAGCTAGACTTCACCTGCACTTGACCGCCCTTCCTCAGGAGTTGAGCCCCTGGGTGCAGGCGGCCGGCAGGACTTACCGGACAGGGCAGAAACTGGATACCAACTAGGCTGAACAGAGACTGAGGGTCAGAGGGGAAAGGAATATACATGGGCAGCAAGGCAGGAAACTGGGCTAGGACACACAGACAATACTACACAAAGCAGGAAATGGACAAGCTAAAGGACAGGAACTGAAAGCTGACAAGCAGCCACTGAAACAGGGTACAAACACTGACAGAAAAGAGTCAGGACTGAAAGCTGCCACGCAGCTACTAAGAAAGAGACACAGACAAACAGAAACTAGATCAGGAATACAGACCAGAAACAAGACTAGGAAATAAGCAATAAACCTAAGCTAAACTACACACAGACTAACTAGAACCGGACAAGAAACCAGACTAGGCAGAAGTGCAACAAAGCACCAACAAACCAGGGACCTTAGAAAATGCAAAGGCAAACACAGAAGTTTACAGGTGATTAATAAAGCCCATCAGCTGCTGAAGTTCAGCTGCAGGAATCACAAGGCAGCTACGGGTGCTGTTCAGGTACAAACAAGAGAAGCTGGCAGCCCGGAAGATCCGGACCGGACTCAGCTGAAGTCTGGAACAGGTGACAGTTCATAGCAGCCACCGGTTCTGGCCACCAGAGGGCGAGGTGAGCACAGACAATGAAACAGTCACCACCGTGACAGCAGGCCCGCTATGAGACCACACATCACTCTGCCTTTTTTTTTTTGGCTCTGCTATTATGGAATGGCCTCTCACGGTTCATTTGCTGCGAGTGTTCTTTTTGCAATTTTAACTCATTGTTAAAACCACGTTTTTTTACTACAACATATGACAGTCTTCAGTTCTCCTGATGGTGGGGACATCTTTGGGCACCTTTGCATAGGGTTATGTGTCTACTTTTTATATTTGAATGGTACTTTCTTATCCTACGGTAATTTGGAGTTCCTTTCTTTTAATTATTGCATTTTAGTGATGTGAACTGCTGTGATCTGTGAGCCAGTCCAGGTGGTATATCAAGGTTTTAATAAACATATGCATTTTTCTGAGTCTTTTCCTTCCTTTTACACTTTAATATTCAATATTTTATACACTTCTTTGTTTGCTTCTATCACTTTGTTCAATATATTAAGTGAAATTCTTTGTTGATGCTATATTTTGTTTAACACTCCACTAACTTGGGGCAGTGGCATAGCCATGGGGGGGCCTTAGCCCCTCCACTTTGAACTCAGGCCCCCACCAAAATTGCAACACCATCTGCTGTGCCTGGTGGGGATCCCCAAGCCCTGCCAGCAGAAAAGATCCTCCACTGGCAGCCTAGCAGTTGGTGGCTCTTTTCATTCACCCCGCCCCGTATGCTCTGTGTGAATTGAAAGAGTAGCTTTGGGAGAGTTGGAGTACATTTTAGTAACAGATCTTAAATTGTGCACCAGCCTCAGACCTTTCCCTCAACCCCAATACCTGAGAGGTTTGCTACAATTATATACTATTTAATTATATATTAAAGGATGAGTCAGTATGTGCATGTTCTAAAACTAGGAATGTAGCACAACATTTATATTGACTGTCTCACTACTGTTACCAAATTCCAGTGATTGGATTGAAATTTCCCAACCAGTGAAATTTCAATCCAATTTCAGATAAGGAATCCACATCTGCAGTAGAAAACCCAGACATCAGAATTTAGACCAGTATCAAGACATGGCTAAGTACTTGCATCAGGGGCAGTGCTAGATCCCAATGTTTCAGGTCCCAAAATTCCAGCACTCCTCACCATCACAAAACATATCCCAACATTAGCAGCCCTCTCCCCATTTACAAGACCCCCCCAACATCAGCAACCCCCTCCTAGTAATGCAGGAACCCACCCTGACATTACCAGATTCCCCTCACCAGAGGCTCCCACATATGGGCACAAGCCTAACATATGGCAGCCTCCATCACAGCCCCCGGGGCCCAAGGGACCTCAAAATTAGCCAAGGGCCACAAGCTCTATTACCTCCACCCTCTAATGCAGTCCTGGGCTTATCTGGGGACCCTAGTGTCTAGTGGTCCACTTGCTTCTGCCTCAATGCTATTGGGATCTAAAATGACTACCGAGACCTCTTGTGATAATACTGCAACATTACTGCTAGAGGTAAGATTTCCAAAAATGGGCAAAATGAGATGCTAGGAATTATTAGGTAATTAAGACCAAGAATATTATAATGCCTCTGTATTGCTCCATGGTGTGACCTTACCTTGAGTACTATGTTCAGTTCTGGTCGACGAATCTCATAAAAGATATAGTGGAATTATAAAAGGTTCATAAAAGAGAAACCAAAATGATAGAGGAGATGGAACTCCTCTCATATGAAGAATGACTAAAGAGGTTAGGGCTCTTCAGCTTGGAAAAGAGACGGCTGAGGGGAGATATGACTGAGATCTACAAAATCCTGAGTGGTGCAGAATGGGTAAAAGTTAATCAATTTTTCACTCTTTCAAAAAGTACAAAGACCAGGGGACACTCGATGAAATTACATGGAAACACTTTAAAAACAAATGGGAGGAAATATTTTTCACTCAAAGAATAGTTAAGCTCTGAAATTCGTTTTCGGGGATGTGGTAACAACAGTTAGCATATCTGGGTTTAAAAAAAGGTTTGGACAAGTTCCTGGAGGAAAAGTCCATAGTCCGCTATTGAGATAGCCATGGAGGAAGCCACTGCTTGGCCTGGGATTGGTTGCATAGAATGTTGCTACTATTTGGGTTTCTGCCAGGTACTTGTGACCTGGATTGGCCACTGTTGGAAACAGTGGCTAAATAGACCATTGGTCTGACCCAGTATGGCTATTCTTATGTGTGTGCTGTCAGGGAGGGAACTTGTGGTTATTTGTTTTGGGATGGGGGCCACCTTTGCTAAGGATATGTAAGGGGGCCTTTTATTAATAATGAATGTTAGCACAGGTTAGTAAATCTAGCCCTAAGTTTGTAAGCCCTCTGAGGACAGGGAGATAATGTAACTGAATGTAAGACACTTTGAACTAACAATGAAAAGACATGAACTAAATCAAAATAACTAAAAATATGGCTATAGAGTCTGAGACAGAAGCACATTTATTCAGTATGGGGGCTGGCTGGATCAAGGCTCATGGGATTTTCATGTCTCTTACTATGTGCAAAATGAAAAAAATCTCTGCATCAAAGAGCTGAAAATGTCCTGAGTCAGGCAGACTATTTTTTTATACAGCATTAACAAAAAAGTCACAGGCTAAATATCGGTAGATGTTCAGTAGGTCAGGAAATTTGCTGAATCAGGTACCAAGCAGAGAGATACAGGGAATGAGTTTAGGAAAGTTAAATAACATGTTTACAGTTGAACAGTGACACTGAAGGAGACATAATTTTAAAGTCATAACCTAAATAATCTAAGATGTCAACAAACATGCTTTTCCTTGTAGCATCTTGAATAAAACTATATGAAGTTACAGAAGAGCAGGTTGTATAAAAAAAACATTCAAGCAAATCAGATTTCAGTGTACAGACGTTTTATAGCTTGCTCACAAGAGCTAAAAAAAAAAAGTAGTATCTCAGATATAATAACTTCAATTTGAAACTAAGAAAATCATATTAAGTAAAAATGTTGGAGTCAATAGGGGAAGTTTCTTCAGTTTTAGCAACATTACCTCGTGCTTTAACACCACCTTGACCTGATATCAGAAAAGGGGGATTAGCAAATTTACAATAAACCATAAACCATGTTGTACACGTGAAATAATCTATATAAATAAAAATGTAAATGTTCGTTTGTTCAAAATCTTAAATCTCCGAAAGTTCTTCACCGATTGCTTTCAAATTTGGACACAACGTTGCATTTGAATACGTGCATGTTTTTATATACCTACTATTATATAGATGTCACAGCTGTCGTACTCGCGGAGCGGAATTGCAAATCAAACTGAGGAAGAACGGCCATCACCGAACCAGCAAAACAGACAAAGAATGGCTCAAATACGTGCCAAGGAAGCAACAGAGCGATGTACAGCCAGACTTGACGATGCACGGTTGTGAGCACGGCGATTGCATTCTGCAGCTTCAGATCTGCTTCGTTCTCAACAGAATCAACGCGACAGGCTGAGAGTGGCTTAAATCTCCGAAAGTTCTTCACCGATTGCTTTGAAATTACGCACATGTTTTTATATACCTACTATTACAGTATATAGATGTCACAGTTGTCGTACTCGCGGAGCGGAAGCAGCGCGACGAGTAATTGCAAATCAAACTGAGGAAGAACAGCCATCAGCGAACGAGCGAAACACACAAAGAATGGCTCAAATACGTGCCGAGGAAGCAGCAGAGCGACGTGCAGCCAGACTTGACGATGCACAGTTGCGAGCACGGCGATCGCATTCTGCAGCTTCAGATCTGCTTCATTCTCAACAGAATCAACGCGACAGGCTGAGAGTGGCTTAAATCTCTGAACGTTCTTCACCGATTGCTTTGAAATTTCGACACAACGTTGCATTCGAATACGCACGTGTTTTTATATACCTACAATTGCAGATCAAACTGAGGAAGAACGGGCATCAGCCAACGAGCGAAACAGACAAAGAATGGCTCAAATACGTGCCGAGGAAACAGCACAGCGAAAAACATCGCTCAAGGCTCTTGATCGATCATTGCAAGATTTGCGTGGAAACATCAGACCATTTGGGAACACATTAATATTGCTTGCAGGAGATTTCAGGCAAACATTACCTGTAGTTCCTCGATCGACACCAGCGGACTAAATAAATGCTTGCCTAAAATACTCTACTTTGTGGCAACACGTAAAGACGTTAAACTTAACTACAAATATGCATGTCCACCTACAAAACGATCAATCAGCTCAGATATTCTCACATCAATTGCTGAAAATTGGGAACGGAAAGGTGCCGGTTGATCTGACCTCAGGACAAATTTCATTGCCTCATAACTTCTGCAATTTAGTGACCTCAAAAGAACAATTGGTTGAAAAAGTATTTCCCAATATTCAAACCAATTATAAGAATCACGATTCCCTGAGTGAACGAGCTATTCTTGCGGCCAAGAACAAAGACGTCTATGAACTGAACAATATTATTCAGTCTAACATTCAAAGCGAGCCACTCACATACAAGTCCGTCGACACTGTTCTGGAAGCAGATGAAGCGGTTAATTATCCAACAGACTTTTTCAATTCACTTGATATGCCAGGGATGCCACCGCACGTACTGCAATTGAAAATCGACATGCCAATTATCATGTTGCGAAATATCAACCAGCCAAAGCTTTGCAACCGCACGCGGCTTACAGTAAAAAAATTAATGAGCAATGTCGTACAAGCAACAATCTTGACAGGACCTTTCAAAGGTGAACATGTCCACATTCCTTGCATTCCTATGATTCCAACAAATATGCCATTTCAATTTAACAGATTCCAATTCCCAATTCGATTGGCGTTTGCAATCACCATCAACAAAGCTCAGGGCCAATCTTTAGAATTCACCCGTTTACATCTACACACGGATTGCTTCTCACATGTACAATTATATGTTGCATGTTCTACAGTCGGCAAACCAGACAATCTCTATCTCTGCACACACAATGGAACAAGAAAAAATATTGTATACCCACATGCATTGTGAAATTAAACATATTAGAAACGTGAGCGTCCTCTTTTCTTTCTTTTCCATTTAACCAGACTGAGCCACAGCAACGCGTGGCCAGGTAGAGCTAGTACACAATAAGTGTCAGAATTTAAAAATGGCTATGTTAATCTAAATATGGCAAGTGTAATGCCACTGCCTTTTGTCTTGAGCCCTGCATCTGGTATTAACTGACAAAGGGGTAAGGGAGAACTGTTAGTATAGAGGTTCTCATTTCTTTCCTGCCACCCTCACCCCCAGAAGAAAAGCAACAATGTGCCTTCTGTGCTTGAACATCTCCCTCTCCCCAACCAAAACCATAAGATCAAAAAACCTGGACCAAAATATCACAATTCCTCCCCCTCCCCCCAAAAAAATGGCTCTTCCAGGACTGAACTCCTTTTACCACTACACTCTATTGCCTATCACTCATTTGCTAATCCAGTTTGCCAGTACAGAATCCATCCATAGACTGTTTGGCTTCCGCATGAGCATCTTGTATAGAATAATACCAAAAGCATTACTTAACACTCATTCTACCACTTCCATTGCTTGCCCTGATATAATCAGACAGACTGGTCAGACTATTTGATATATTTTTTAATGTTGCCCCATCACTATGGAATCCTATGCCTTTGTCCCTGCGCAGTGAGACCTCTTTGAAAAAGTTTAAATCATTACTGAAGACTTGGTTATTTGAAAAAGTGTATTCAATTACTTTATTTGTTACATTTGTAGCCTGCATTTTCCCACCTCTTTGTAGGTTCAATGTGGTTTACATAATGCCAGAGACTCTGGTGTATATAAATACAAGGTGAAGTTGTGATAGGATAATGTTCATGTGATAGGACCACAGAGAGGAAACGTTCAGTGGAAGAGTTTGGTGGAGATTATAACGAACTGTAGTGTAGTTGTGTCGCTGATATCAGGCATTTACTCTGCTGCCCGTCTCATCTTCCGCCAGGGTCGCTTTACTCATACTACCCCTCTCCTCAAGACCCTTCACTGGCTCCCTATCCGTTTTCACATCCTGTTCAAACTTCTTCTACTAACCTATAAATGTATTCACTCTGCTGCTCCCCAGTATCTCTCCACACTTGTCCTTCCCTACACCCCTTCCTGTGCACTCCGCTCCATGGATAAATCCTTCTTATCTGTTCCCTTCTCCACTACTGCCAACTCCAGACTTCGCGCCTTCTGTCTCGCTGCACCCTACGCCTGGAATAAACTTCCTGAGATCCTACGTCTTGCCCCATCCTTGGCCACCTTTAAATCTAGACTGAAAGCCCACCTCTTTAACATTGCTTTTGACTCGTAACCACCTGTAACCACTCGCCTCCACCTACCCTCCTCTCATCCTTCCCGTTCACATTAATTGATTTGATTTGCTTACTTTATTTATTTTTTGTCTATTAGATTGTAAGCTCTTTGAGCAGGGACTGTCTTTCTTCTATGTTTGTGCAGCGCTGCGTATGCCTTGTAGCGCTTTAGAAATGCTAAATAGTAGTAGTAGTAGTAGTAGTAATTTACGTTGGGCCGTAGGGTATGCCTTTTTAAACAGGTGGGTTTTGAGTGACTTTCTGAAGTGTAGGTGGTCATGTATGGTTTTCATGTCTTTTGGTACTGCATTCCACAGTTGCGTGCTGATGTAGGAAAAACTAGATGCTTAAGTTGATTAGTATTTGAGTCCTTTGCAGCTTGGATAGTGTAGATTTAGGTATGATCGTGTTGATTCGATTGAGTTTCTGGCTGGTAAGTCGATCAGGTCTGACAGGTGCTTTGCCGTGTATAATTTTGTGAACCATGGTACAGATTTTGAAGGTTATACGCTCTTTGATAGGGAGCCAGTGTAGTTTTTCACGAAGAGGTTTTGTGCTTTCAAATCGTGTTTTTCCGAAGATGAGTCTTGCCGCCGTGTTTTGTGCGGTCTGAGGTTTCTTTAGGATTTGTTCTTTACAACCTGCGTAGATTCCATTGCAGTAGTCAGCATGGCTCAGGACCATCGATTGTACCAGGCTAAGAAATGTTTCCCTCGGGAAGTAGTGTTTCACACGTTTGAGTTTCCACATTGAGTAGAACATCTTCTTAGTTGTGGATTTTACTTGGCTTTCTAGTGTAATGTAGCGGTCCAGTGTAACGCCCAGGATTTTCAGGCTGTTAGAGACACGGAGAGTGTGGTCTGGGGTGTTCATGGTTGTGGGAGTGTCCGTGGTATATTGAGATGAAAGGATAAGACAGTGGGTTTTTTCTTTATTGAGTTTTAGTTGAAATGCATTCGCCCAAAAGTCCATGGTGTTCAGGCCTGTTTTGATTTCGTTAGCAATTTCCATCAGTGTGGATCTATAGGGGATATATATAATAATATCGTCTGCATAGATGAAAGGGTTAAGACCTTGATTGGATAAGGTCTTGGCTAGTGGGGTCATCATTAGGTTGAAGAGGATCGGGGATAGTGGTGATCCTTGTGGTACTCCACAATCTGCTTTCCATGGTGGTGATATATTTGATTTTGACTTTACCTGATAGGTTTTTGTGGTTAGGAAACCCTTGATCCAGTTAAATATGTTGCCGGTGATGCCGAATTTGTCAAGTAATCTTATTAGTATTTTATGGTTTACCATGTCGAATGCACTGGACATGTCGAATTGGAGGAGGAGTATGTTGTTTCCTTTTGCTATTTGTTGCTTGAATTTGGCTAGTAGAGTGAGTAGTACTGTTTCTGTGCTGTGTAGCTGGCAAAAGCCCGACTGTGACTCATGTAGTATTGAGAATTTGTTTATATAGTCTGTTAATTGATTGTCTACCATGCTTTCCATCAATTTTACTGACAGCGGGATGGATGCTACTGGTCGATAGTTGGTGATATAATTTGCTTTTTTTGTGGTGTCTTTCGGTATCGGGGTGAGAAGAATATTACTCTTGTCCTTCGGGAAGAGACCTTGCTGATGCATGTAGTTTAGGTGGGATGCGAGATGTACTAAGAAGCGGTCAGGGGCTGATTTCAGTAAGTAGTTGGGACATGTGTCTAGTATGCAGTGAGTGTTGGCAAACCTCCTGAGCACCCGTGTTACAATATGGATGGCGGGATTTAGCCAAATGCGATCCGCCGGGTATTCTCCATTTATTGGGTCCAGCTCGTTTAGGAATTTTTCGATGTCTGTGTTGTCATGGGGTAGCATTTTGCGTAGGTTTACAATTTTTCGTTGTACTTAGCAAGTTTGTCAGCAGATGGGGTGTCTATGTTCGATGCAATGACCAATTGGTATCCAGTATTTTGTTCACTAGTTGATATAATTTCTTTGTGTCTTGTAATCTGTTCCTATTTTGGTTTTAGAGTATGATCTTTTGCTTTGTCTTATTGCGTATTTGTATTTTCTTTGTGATTGTTTCCATGTGTTGAATGATTGCTCATCTTTTGTTTTTTTTTCTATGCTCGTTCATGTTGTCTGGTTTGTGTTTTTAGTTTTTTCAGTTCATCGCTGAACCATGGTGTCGAGCTGTAATTTCGTGATGTTCTTGTTCGTAAAGATGATATTTCATCTAGTATGTGTTTGCATCTTTTTTCCCATTCCAGGAGGTAGTGTAACAAATAAATAAAATAAAAAATAAACTCATTTTACATGGTATCTAATACTTTATATGTATATCCGAGTTTGATTTGTCCCTGCCTGCACTGGTTTTATTCTCCAAATACCGGCGTCGCCACCCAATGTCCACTAAGATTCCATAGATCCATGCCTTCTAAACAGGATTCCTTTGTGTTTATCCCACGCTTATATTCTGCTTATAAACATTAGCATTATGAAAATGTCTTCCACATAGAATTTTTGGAAGGCTGATATTTATGCACAGAAAAAGAGGCACCAATGTATACTCACACTTTTATCTATGTTTGGACATATGCACATGGGGGTCCTTTTACCAAGCTGCTAGTGGCATAGCCACAGAAGGGCCATAGGGGCCTGGGACCCCCAAATCAGATTTGGACCCCACAAGGTCTGCTGGTTTAGCTTGCGGGGATCCCCAAGCCCCGCTAACAGAGGCCTTCCTCCAGCGCTGTTCACCACCATGCTGCCTGCCTTGCTAACTCCTGAGTGCTGAAATGACCAGTTTTGGCTCCATTTTTTCCTGGAAGTATATTCGTTAACCTTATTAAGAATGATATGTGTTCTTTCCTTTCATATATTGTAGTTCTTTTCTTTTTCTATTTTATTGTCCGTGATTTTTAGAAATGTAAACTGCTTTCCCTGCTTGCCAGTTAAAGCGGTATATACATTTGGAATAAATAAATAAATAAATACAATCTCCTTCTGGTAAAATCATGCCAGCTTGTACTTTGCTGTATTTTAAGACATTCTGCTATCCTTTCATGTATTAGTTACTTCTGTGGAGACTCCTGGTGTTCTGCTCCCTTAAGGATTGCAGAGACCTCTAGTGCCTCTACTAGAGCAATGAACGTAGACTTTTGCATACCCCCATAGCTTCTGGAACAAGAGGATGGCTCAGTGACTGACAGTGGAAGGAGGATATGCCCCTTAGAGAAAAACTGTGCTGATATAAATACCCAGCCCAGTTTAAATTTCTTTGTCCTTGGCTCCTGCTTCCTTGGCCACTGCACCATTAAGCAAAGAGAAGAGGGTCTCTGGCTAGTCCAGCTAGTGCACCTGAAGAAAGAAGGAATGGAGGCTCTGCCCTTTCTGCCTCGCCTCACCCCATGCATGGAACAAACTCCCCGAGCCCATACGCCAGGCCCCCTCCCTGCCTATCTTCAAATCTCTGCTTAAAGCCCACCTCTTCAAGGTCGCCTTCGGCACCTAACCTCTACACCTCTACCCAAGAAATCTAGACTGCCCCAACTTGACATTTCGTTCTTTAGATTGTAAGCTCCTTTGAGCAGGGACCTTTTTGTTTATTTTGTACAGCGCTGCGTAACCCTAGTAGCGCTCTAGAAATGTTAAGTAGTAGTAGTAGTAACAGAGCCAATGAAGCTGCTGCATTTGCCTCAGGTAGTAGCTGGAACACTACCATAGTCTTCCAAGGAGAAGGGGAGAACTGCTGAAGGATCCAGCCTAAGTAACAGGAGGGGACCAGACCAGTCCCTGAAAATGCGTTAAAGAACTTTACATCAGAGTCCTTCTAGCAGAGGCGGACTGACAGAGATCGGGGCCACTGGGCAGAACGGGTAATTGGGCCCACCACTGCCCCCACCTTTGTTTCCAGAACCCCCATGCACACTACAGAACCCCAGACCTACCTTGAAGGGCCTTGGCAGTCTAATGGCCTCTTCAGGTAACATAGTAAACACAGTAAATGACGGCAGAAAAAGACCTGCATGGTCCATCTAGTCTGCCCAACAAGATAAACTCATATGTGCTACTTTTTGTGTATACCTTACCTTGATTTGTACCTGTCCTTTTCAGGGCACAGACCGTGTAAGTCTGCCCAGCACTATCCCCACCTCCCAACCACCAGCCCTGCCTCCCACCACCGGCTCTGCCACCCAATCTCGGCTAAGCTCCTTAGGATCCATTCCTTCTGAACAGGATTCCTTTATGTTTATCCCATGCGTGTTTGAATTCTGTTACCGTTTTCATTTCCACCACCTCCCGCGGGAGGGCATTCCAAGCATCCACTACTCTCTCCGTGAAAAAATACTTCCTGACATTTTCTTGAGTCTGCCCCCCTTCAATCTCATTTCATGTCCTATCGTTCTACCGCCTTCGCACCTCCGGAAAAGGTTCATGTGCGGATTAATACTTTTCAAATATTTGAACGTCTATATCATATCACCCCTGTTTCTCCTTTCTTCCAGAGTATACATGTTCAGGTCAAAAAGTCTCTCATCATATGTCTTGTAACGCAAATCCCTTACCATTCTCGTAGCTTTTCTTTGCACCGCTTCAATTCTTTTTACATCCTTCACAAGATACGGCCTCCAAAACTGAACACAATACTATAGGTGGGGCCTCACCAATGACTTATACAGGGGCATCAACACCTCCTTTCTTCTGCTGGTCACACCTCTCTCTATACAGCCTAACAACCTTCTAGCTACGGCCACCGCCTTGTCACACTGTTTCATCGCCTTCAGATCCTCAGATACTATCACCCCAAGATCCCTCTCCCCGTCCGTACCTATCAGATTCTCCCCTCCTAACACATGTCTCCCGAGGATTTCTATTCCCTAAGTGCATCACTTTGCATTTCTTCGCATTGAATTTTAACTGCCAAACCTTAGACCATTCTTCTAGCTTCCTCAGATCCTTTTTCATGTTTTCCACTCCCTCCCGTGTGTCCACTCTGTTACAGATCTTAGTATCATCTGCAAATAGGCAAACTTTACCTTCTAACCCTTCGGCAATGTCACTCACAAATATATTGAACAGAATCGGTCCTAGCGCCGATCCCTGAGGCACACCACTACTCACCTTTCCCTCCTGCGAGTGAATTCCATTCACCACCACCCTCTGGCTTCTGTCCGTCAACCAGTTCCTAATCCAGTTCACCACTTCGGGTCCTATCTTCAGCCCATCCAGTTTATTTAAGAGCCTCCTGTGGGGAACCGTGTCAAAAGCTTTGCTGAAATCTAAGTAGATTACGTCCACAGCTCGTCCCTGATTCAATTCTCCTGTCACCCAATCAAAGAACTCAATGAGATTCGTTTGGCACGATTTCCCTTTGGTAGGGATGGTAGGAAAGAACTCCATTCTTTCCTGCTGCCAATGCTCTACCCAGCACCACTTTTGCTTCTTCTTAATGGCTGCCGAGACTTCCTGTGGCAGTCTCGCGGGTCTCAGCAGCCATTTTGAAGATGCGGCAGTGCCAAACAGAGCAGCACAGTGAGCAAGAAAGAGTGAGGTTCTATCCTCTACCCAAAGAGGCCACTAGACCACCAGGGCCCTTTAAAGTAGGCCTAGGGAGGGCTCACCGAGGCTTGGGAGGCTATAGAATGCAAGAGGGGAGAGAAGCTCTGGGCCCCCATACCCTGCCCAGTTACCCATGTGGTCAGTCTGCCCCTGCTTTCTAGAGAAAAAAAAACTGATACGGACTACTCTTGTTTCTAAGGAATGATTGAATATAATTTCCAATGTACTGGCAGGACCTCTATACACTTCCTTGATATAGTGGAATACACCCCATCTACTACTAATGCATCTTCCAATTTGAGTTTTGCTATTTCCTATAAATAGAATTGGGTCTACATCTCTATCATATTTACTCCTGACATTTACACAGTATCACTAAACATCTAGCCATCTGCCTGGGGTTACCCTGCGGCTACTTTGAGGGTCTATCCCCAGCACAGCTCAGGTTCCCACGCACCTGCCACTTGTGCTCTACACTAGCACCTTCCTCCCACTGACTGGGTCACAACCGCTTCTGGGTGAGTATCCCACTCTCAAATTATCCCCAGTGATTTCTAGGTTACTGGAGGCCACATTCCCAGTGGTCCCACAGTTCCTAGAAAGCACTTACAGACCCAACACAAAAACCACCAGGATTCTTTATCAGTCCGGACAGGCAGAGTCAACAAACTGAAAATTGTTTACTGTCTTAAAAATTGGTGAAACAGAAAAAGAGCAATCAGCAAACAATAACAAGTAACTGAAATATGGATCAATTATAAAACTATCTAAACATCTGTCTACTTTCTAAAAAGTACCTGTGAGATCAGGAAATATGCTGCTCACAGATAATCAAATATAACTGATCACAGGGCCTAAGCACAGAGATCTGACTCTCTCTTCTCCCGGACAAAGACTGGGGATAAAGCCTGTAAAATCCAAATGAAATGAGCTCCTGGGACAATCAGAGCCCAGAACAACAATCTTTGAAAGTATACTGCAGACTGCCTTTCCAAAAGGCTTAAAAAAAAAGAAAACAGCCTTGGTTCTGCAACAGCTTCAAAACATAAACATGCACTACCTGCTGGCCAATCTAGAGAAATACACTTCAAGAAACAATGCAGTTTTACAGGCTTAAAAAAACACTGTTCTGTCACACACAGGTCCATCACCAATTACTTTTTCCATGATCAAAGAAGAACAGTATTTGTTTAGTATTTTTTATTTTAACTTGTCATCCTCCACATATCATTCACCTCTCAGCCTTACAAACCTATCCATATACTTCTTGCAATGAAGATGGAATATAGTGCAACATAGAGGAGATGGCTCCTAATCTAAGCTATGCACTCAATTCTGAGCACTATTCACTACATTTATAAAACTTTAAAATTTGTTAATATATGAAAAGGTTCCTGTAAGTGGTTTATACTAACTAATATTAGAAACCGACTAGTAGAAGGTACCCTAGAGTAGTAATAAAACAGTTTAAAATATTCATACAACATGAGCATGACTGTGGAGGGACATAATCGAAAGGGGCGCCCAAGTTTTCCTGAGGACATCCTCGCAGGACGTCCCAGCGAAGGGGCGGGGAAACCCGTATTATCGAAACAAAATGGGCGTCCATCTTTCATTTTGATAATACGGTCGGGGACGCCTAAATCGTGAAATTTAGGTCGACCTTAGAGATGGTTGTCCCCGATTTTCAGCGATAATGGAAACCAAGGACGCCCATCTCAGAAACGACCAAATCCAAGCCAAGCATTCGTAGTGCACTGGTCCCTCTGACATGCCAGGACACCAACCGGGCACCCTAGGGGGCACTGCAGAAATTGCTCCCAGGTGCATAGCTCCCTTACCTTGTGTGCTGAGCCCCCCAAAACCCACTCCCCACAACTGTACAACACTACCATAGCCCTAAAAGGTGAAGGGGGACACCTACATATGGGTACAGTGGGTTTCTGTGGGTTTTGAAATATTATCGAAACATTTACCACCACAAGTGTAACGGGGGGGGGGGGGGGATGGGCCTGTGTCCACCTGTCTGAAGTGCACTGCACCCACTAAAACTGCTCCAGGGACCTGCATACTGCTGTCATGGAGCAGGCTATGACATTTGAGGCTAGCATAGAGGCTGGCAAAAAATATTTAAAATGTTTTTTTTAGGGTGGGAGGGGGTTAGTGACCACTGGGGAAGTAACGGGAGGTCATCCCTGTTTCCCTCCAGTGGTCATCTGGTCAGTTCAGGCACCTTTGTGAGGCTTGGTCGTAAGAAAAAATGGACCAAGTCGCCCAAGTGCTCGTCAGGGACGCCCTTCTTTTTTCCATTATGGGTCGAGGACGCCCATGTGTTACGCACACCCCAATCCTGCCTTCGCTACGCTTCCGACATGCCCCAGTCCCACCTTCGCTACGCTTCCGACATGCCCCCCTGAACTTTGGTCGTCCCCGCAACGGAAAGCAGTTGAGGACGCCCAAAATCGGCTTTCAATTATGCCAATTTGGGCAACCCTGGGAGAAGGACGCCCATCTCCTGATTTGTGTCGAAAGATGGGCGCCCTTCTCTTTCGAAAATAAGCCTGTCTATGTGTCATTTTTTAGTAATCAATAAAAATAAAGAACACATGTCTTATTCAAGCTTCCTGAATGTTTAATGTAACGTCTTCTTTTTTTTAAGTAACGTATTTTGAGCAGGCTAAGGTAAACCTCATTTTATTTCAGGCTCAGATCAAATATCTTAAAAAGAAAGCAGTCTCAGTACACACATCTGAGGCTCTGAAATATTCATACTGCATGTGTGGCGCTCTCTTATGATTGACATAAAGAGAAAGTGTTCCCTTTTGTACGCTTACTTCTATTTTAGATCCTTGAGTTTTTATCTTAGGGTTCTGTTTACTAAGCCATGCTATAGGCACACTAGCGTTTTTAGCATGCTCTAAAAATTAGTGTACACTAATGCTAGAGACACCCATAGGTATATATGCTCTTTAAAAATGGCTGCCGAGACTTCTGCTGAAGTCTTGCGAAGCCACCCTTGGTAGTCTCAGCAGCCATTTTAAAGAAGATGCGGAAGCAAAAGGGTCAGCGCCAGCAGCAGGCAGGAAAGACTGGGGATCTTTCCTGCCCCGAAAACTCCACTAGACCACCACAGTGGCTTCAGGTATGTGCTGGGAGGGCACCCTGCGGCTCGGGGGAGCGGGGAGGATGTCTGGAATAGGTGGGGAGGGGAGGGGAAGATACTGTAAAAAAAATCAAGGTAATATCTGTGTCATTTGGAGGGGCTGGTTAAAGGGACGGGGAGAGGAGAATACTGTAACAAAAATCAAGGTAATATCTGTGTCATTTGGAGGGGCTGGTTAAAGGGACACCCTAGTACTATTATATTTATGCAGAGATTTTGTTCTCCTAGTAAAAGGTCACTAAACAGACATCATGTTATGAGAATAAGGTGCTCAACAATCCGAGTTTCTATTTATTTATTTACTTATTTAGGCATTTTATCCCACATTAAACATGAATTAGATTGAAACCTGGGAGCATTTAAAATCTTTTTTTTTCTGTGCCTACATCAAAAGGAAAAAAGAAGGCATGTGGAAACGATCCTTTTGCTTTGTGGAATGCAGTGGTATATTATAAAAATGCACTTGCCCTTTTTTTATTATTATTACTATTTCACAGAGGAGGTATTGATTAATGAGGGAAGGGTTTCTTTCATGCAGTGTCCAGTGTCCATCTAAATGTGCCAACATTGTCCAGTTCCTTCGAAAAAAAATGTGCGGCTATGTACTCACAATAAGCTCTTTAAACATATACTCCAAAACAACAGTTTTATATACCACCATGGACTCTACATATTATAAGGGTGTCTCATAATGTCAACTCGCTTCTGTCCTCAGATTTATCTCGGGACTTTTAAGCTTACGTGACTGCTTATAATCACTGACTTGAACCCCCACCACCTTTGTATCTTACAGCACGGTGGAATTATACAAACTCTATGACTCGTTTTGTATTTTTATGCCAATTTTTGGTTTTTCTTTTATGTTTTTTGTTTTTTACTGTTTTTTGCATCACTCATATGCTGAAAGACCATCGAACACTTATCTGCAAATTTTCATTTATCCACCGGACCCAGACAGGTTCCTGTTTTGCCTCGGCTTCGTCGAGGGGTCTGGATTTAACTGCTGGTCTAAATCATAAAGAAAATAGATTAGTTCTTCCAGCTTCTCATGGTACATATAACCGTACAGTCATGCTCTGGCGCTTACTTGCGTCTTTCAATCTTTGAACGCCAGCCGTGACTGTTCAACATGGCGCTCATACCTTTTAACGGCTCCATTCCCGGATATCTACCGGGACTCACCGGAAACTGTCATTAGTCTATAAATAACATCCCCAGTGTACATGGGTATTTAGTCCCAAAGGTTCCACTGACTTAAGCTGATACGTCCAAAAGACTTCCCGCTGTAGTAGTTTTTCATTCACATCCCCCCCTCGGATGCCCAACTGTACCTGCTCCAGCACTACACACTTTAAATCCATGAATTCAAGAGCCTGTATGACATAGTGCTGTACTAAAGGTGCCCCAGGTGTTCTAGTTGTGATCCTTGAGCGATGTTCCCTCATTCGTGTATGCAGGGCTCTGCTCGTCTTGCCCACATACACCTTACCGCGTGGGCATGTCACCGCATAGATAACATTCTGTGATTGACAAGTAGTATGTTGTCACAGCTTATACGTTTTTTTATCCAACTGATTGGTGAACTGATCAGTCTGCAACGTTATAGTACAGGTAGTACAATTGGTTCTGTTGCATTTAAAATGACCCGACGGTAAACTCTCACTCAACTGTGTGTTTTGGTACACGCCCACGGGGCTCAATACCTCTTTTACATTTTTTGAACAGGAGTATGCCATTCTCAATTCTGTATTCATGAATACAGGATGTGTCTACATAATGTCCCAATGGTGGTGAATAATCCTGGCTATAGCCTCTCCTCCCGGTGCACACCGCGTGACAAACACCATCAGAGCCTCACCCGAAGTAGCTTGCCGCTTCTCCTGTAATAAAAGGTCTCTGTTATTATATCTTGCTCTGAGGTATGCCTTCTTCAAGACTTTTTGAGGATAATGCCACTCCTGTAAATTCTGCTGAAATGCCTGCGCCTGTAATTTGAAATCTTCATCTTGAGTGCATGTACGTCTAAACCTCAACATTTGCGAGAAGGGAATACTTTCCCGTAATGATTTCAGATGGCTGCTTCCATATTCTAAGATAGTATTTCTATCTGTTGGTTTGACAAATACCTTTGTGATGAACATACCATCTTTCAGCTCAATATTTACATCCAGAAAATGTATTGATGTATTCAATGCTGACATCGTAAATTGTATGCTAGAGTGGCAAGTGTTCAGCCACTCGTGGAAGCCTGATAGTTCAGTTTCGGTACCCTGCCACAATAGAAAAACATCATCTATGAACCTCCTATGAGGATCTTCTGTCGAAATTGTGACTCATTAATCCACTTTCTTTCAAACTCATTCATAAATAAGTTTGCCAGCGTCGGGACAAAAGTGGCCCCCATCGCTACTCCCGATTGTTGCAAGTATAGATCTTCCCGATTATAAATGATTGGACTTAGACTCTATAATGAAGCTGCAGGAGATGCCAGCATATCCCAGTACACGACTAAACCTGTAGCCCTATATAAAGGGTAACTGATGCATGCTTTTCTTCATTGCGAACTTTGCTGTCTAGAATATCGTTAGTTTAAGCTGCAGTTTCAGTAATATAGAAGTTAATAAGTGATCATGCCAAAATGCAAGTCTTAACACCACGGACTACTTACATGGAAGTCTGCACCTGGATTGAAACTGCCTGAAAAGCAGTAAAATCCACCATTATCATCAAAGGACTTGAAAAGGTGATCAAATATTATGAAGAACCCTATGATAAATCTTCTAATGACAATGAATACGAATTCACTAGTAAGGAAGCAGCAGTCTTCGCTGCAAACATTTCATGGATTCTGATACTGATGGAGAGGATTTCGAAGGATTTGGTTCCAATGATGAAACATAGAACTTTGAAAACACTCATGCTGTATTTTATGATAATGCAACAGAGAACTTTGAAAATGATGGTCTGAACTTTGTGTAGTAGTTTCTCAGAGAAAAAATACATGAATTGTTAATTATCAAAATGTTTGTTGTTTTTACAGGACTATACAGGTTTGCTAGTCTTAAATTCCTTCATTCCATGTTAGTATTCTAGCTCTTTTCAATCCACATTACCTACTACCTATCTGGTTAATAATAATCTGCATTTTTACAACTGAAGACCAAATTCTCTGCATTTTCAACTGGCATTTTACTGTACTGAGTTAATATGGTGCTACAGAACATGTGGAGGGGCATTTCTGATATAACATCTGACTTTGGACGTTTTGCTCAAAACATCCAGAATCCAAGTGGCGAATATAGCGATTTCTGAAACAGAAAATATGTTTTCTTCTTTTTTTTTTTTTTTAAATGACCACTTACTAGATGCTTTTGTGCTCTGTGTATCTATCCTTTTGGCCCATTTTCCAAAAAACCCCCAAAAAAGTCTAAGTGAAAAACGTACAAAATCAAAATCAAGGATGTAGGAGGAGCCAGCATTCTTAGTAGACTGGCCACACAGACATCCTAGCAGAGCAGTGGGGCACCCTAGAGGGCACTGCAGTGGACTTCACGTAAAAGCTCTCAGGTGCACATCTCACCATTACCCCCTTGTATTGTATGGTGAGCCCTCCAAAACCCACCAAAAGCCTACTGTGCCCAAATATACACCACTATAATAGCCATTAAGTCTGCAGGTGTCACGTCTTTGTGGGTACAGTAGGTTTTTGGTGGGTTTTGGAAGGCTGACACTTTCTACCACAAGTGTAACAGTTAGAGTGGATTAAAGGCCTGGGTCCTCTTCTCCACAGTGCACTGCACAAACCACTAGGCAACTCCAGGGACATGCTTGCTGCTCTAATAGGACTGGCCATAAAATCTGAGGCTGTCATAGAGGCTGGTATGTAACTGTTTTCACATCTTTGAGGGGTGGAAGGGGGGTAGGTGACCACTGGGGGAGTAAGGGGGTCATTCCTTTATTCCTCCAGTGGTCATCTGGTCATTTAGGGCACTTTTTGTGGCTTAATCGTTATTGATACTAACAATAAGCTGAAATATGCTTACACACTCAATTCTCTTCAAATTACGTAGTGTTGAGTGAATGAATACACTGTTTTTCTTTTTTCTTCTTTTTCTTATTTAAAGTGGAGAAACAACAGTAGTCACCACGTGGCAGCAGCGTGAAGATTACACTCAATGCCAGTGTGTATGATGACTCCGTTGTTATCACTGGTCTAGAAAACTCCACTTGTGTGTAGTAGGGGGCTCTGTATAAAGTTGAATGAATCCCCTAAAAAATCAACTAGACGTGATATTAGGCAATCGTTTAAATAAATAAATAAGGGACTTCCGGTTGGGAAATGGAGTAGAGAGGCAGAAGGTGAAGCTACTCCGGGACACTAACTGATTTCCACTCAAAAACGGCGTCCTATTCAAAAATAAAGCGATAGTTCGAGAGCGGGAGTGTGTCCTGCACAGAAACGAGCCAAGCAGCAGAGAATCGGGAGTCATGGCGGCGAAACTGGGGCGGAAAAAGCCCAAAGACCGTGCGCATCCAGGAGACAACAAAATGGCAGACAAAGGAGCGCCAGACTCACCCTCGCCCAGTTCTCTCTGGGCCGCAGAGATCACTGAAGAAGTGAAGGCGGCAATGGAGCAGACGGTCAGACAGAAATTACAGCTGATTCTAGATAAGCTGGACGGTATGGAGGAGAGGCAAGCCACGCTGATGATGGAACTACATGAGGTACAGCAACGAGTGGGGCAGGCAGAGGAGATCCGAAAGGTAGCTGAAGAGCATCCGAAATTGGCCAGCAGGTTGGGGGAACTCGAGTTGTGGCTGGAGGATCTCGAAAACCGCTCAAGGCAGAACAAGCTGAGACTTGTGGGACTCCCAGAAAGAATGGGGGAAAAAAATCTGGGTGCGTTCCTTGAAAAATGGCTGCCAGGAGCGTTGGAACAACTGGGTCTTGAAGGCAAGCTGAGAATTGAGCGGGCGCACCGGCTGGGCCCACGACGTGACAATGTGGACAGACCACGGGTCACCATATTAAAGATCTTTAACTATGCCCATAAGATGGAGATTCTGCAGAGCCTGAGAGCAGGGAAGAAGTTGGAATACCAGGGAAAGAAAATTTTATGTTTTCAAGACTATTCACAGAAGGTTTCTGCAGCCAGAGGGACTTTGCCCCCCTCTGCTCCACCTTGTTTGGTCTTAAATACAGATTTAGCCTCCTGTACCCAGCGCGACTGAAGGTGATAAACAATGGCCAAGCGGTCTTCTTTGATAAAGTGCGGGACGCTAAGGAATTTGTTGGTAAGCTGAAAGAAGCAGATGGAGAAGCGCACGGGGAGAACAACGGATGAGAGGGCCACCTGTTTGCAGACCCGGTCGAATTGGATGTGGGACTTATGCCTGCAGGAGTTTGGAGGAAATTTCACATTGACTGTTACACATGTTGGTGCTGGCTCGTCGTTGCAAGTCACAAGCATTCCTATTTGTGGTTGTGCACAGACTGCCACGGACAAGGGCATCAGAGGGTTGTAGCCCTCAGAGCAATAAGAGAGTGTCCTAATCCTGGGGACACGGAAGCTCACTTGCCTTCGGGCTTATTGGGGGTGAAGTATGTTGGTGGGGAAGTAGGGAGGGAGGGGTCAGGAGTGGGAGGGGAGGGTGGGGTAGGATTCTAGGGGTAGATCAAGGGAGGGTTAAGGGTAGGGGTCGAATGTGGGTGCATGAGATGTTTGAGAGTGAGATGTGGCTGTCTGATAATAATGGTGCGTGGCATGAGATGGAGATAAGGAAGTGTGCCCGGGAGGTGGAGGCTGGGACATCTCCGGGGTGGTTATAAGTTGGAAGACAGAACATGGAATGGCATGCTAGTAAGGGGAGATGATGAATTTAAAACACACTTGACACACATAGAACATGAGAAGCTGAAGAGATGGTGGGTGGGTGAGATCATGGATTCCCCCGCAGTAGACGGGACAGGAGGGGTGATAATACTGATCCGCAAAGGGATACATGTGAAAATACAGAAAATTGTCAGGGATACTAGAGGGCGGTAACTCCTGGTAGCTCTCGAAATAGAGAGGCAACCAATGCTGTTATGTAATATATATGCGCCCAATACTTTTGAGAAGGTGTTCTATAAGACACTTTTGTGAAGAATACAAGACATGGGAGAAAGCCTTGTTGTGATGGGTGGCGACTTTAATGAAGTCAGAGATCCTCTGCTAGATAGGTCTAAGCTGACAGGGAGGGAGCTGTCCAGAGGCCAGAGGGGCTTGGGGATGCTGGAGGAGGCGCTAGACGTGATAGATGTCTGGAGAATCTTAAACCCATTGGAAAGAGATTATACGCACCTATCCAGAGCTCATTCCACACTGTCCCGCATTGATTACATACTGATTGCAAGGGAACTGTTAACGCAAGTGCAGGGGACTAAGATTGGACCAATAGTTGTCTCTGACCAGGCTTGGGTCTCGATAGAGTTGCGATTGGACAACAACGCACAGAGAGTCTTTTCTTGGCGTTTCCCGACATATCTCTATCGAGATAGGCAATTTCAGTTGCAGTTGAGGACTAGGTGGGAACAATATCAAGGGGAAAATGAGGCCCATAGGAATGACCCGGTGCTCTTCTGGGAAGCCGCAAAAGCAGTTCTCCATGGTGAGACAATAGCCTATAATAGTTTTAAGAGGAAGGTGCAGAAGCGAGAAGTATTGAGGTGGGAGAAGAGGGTAACAGCTTTGAGGAGACAATATGGTCACACTCAGACACCAGAAGTGCGGATCTGGTTATTGGAGGCGCAGCAAGCCTTAAATGAACTTCTGCAGCAGTCAGCGCAAAAATCTGCAATGTATTACAAGTATCAACTGTATAAATGTGCTAACAAAGGGGGGAAATTTCTGGCTAGATTATTGAATAAGCAGGTAGGGTCCAGAAAGGTGCTTTCGCTAGTTAATAAACAAAAAGAACTGAAACATACGGATAGTGCAATAGCAGAGATTTTTAGGCAATTCTACAAACAGTTGTATAAGCCGCAATTAGAGGTTGTAACTCCGAGCGCAGCATACCTTGGAAGTGTGAGTGTGCCGAAGCTGAATACTGCAGATTTAAAGATCTTAAATGCAGCAATAACGAAGGATGAGGTAGATTGGGTTGTACAGCAGAGCTCTCTGGGTAAGACACCTGGACCGGATGGCCTCAGTAATGAATTTTATAAGCTACTTAGGCCGGGAATCGGTCGACAATTAGCGGAGGTATTTTTTTTTTTAATATATCTGTTTATTGGCATTACATTGAGCATACATAAACATCAAAGTCAACAGACTAATTACAAAACTCAAACGTTTACAGTTCTAGAATGAGAGAATGCCAAACGTACATATTTTTAATTTCCCCCCTCCCCATTTCTGCTCCACCCTCCTAAACCCTAATCTCCCCTCCCCCCTCCCTCAACAATTCAGTATTCTGCTTTTTGCAGTGGGAGTGAGCGTGTCCCAGAACGGCGACCAGATTTTACAAAATTGGTCTCCTCTGGTGGAAGCCAAATCATTAATCCCTCGTCTCTCTAACGAGCAGCACTGCATCATTGCACATCGCCAGTGTAGTGTGCAGGGGGCCTCCCGGCTAAGCCACAGCTGCAAAATAGTTCTTTTCCCCATCAGCACTGATCTCTTCAAAAACGCCTGCAGTCCTTCCGGCTTATGCCCGCTTATCAGGAAGGTATCAAATAGTTGTCCAGGAGTGGGTTTCCAACGCACCTTCCACATAGCCGAGATTTGTTGACCCAGGGCCAGCCAGAATGCTGATACTACGTGACAGTGCCAGAACATGTGGCCCAGGGAGGCCCCCCCCCATGGCACACTTGGGACAATCATCAGTCTCTCTCAAAGATGCTTTAAAGGCCCTATGAGGCGAAATGTGCAGTCGAAAAATAGCGGAGGTATTTAATGAAGTGGTTAGAAGGGGACAGATGCCTAGTCATTTGAATCAGGCTAATATTACGGTTATATTGAAACCACACAAACAAGCGCATCTACTAGAGTCTTATCGGCCTCTTTGCTGAATTCAGAGACAAAATTTCTAGCTAAGATATAGGCGAATAGGCTGGCTCGGGTTCTTACCGACATTGTTGGAGCAGTCACAGGTGGGTTTCGTGAAAGGTCGGAAAGTGGTGAGGAATCTGAGACGAATACTTGGAGCACTGGAGCGAGTGAGGGACGAAGGTTTGCAAGCTATGTTAATAAGTTTTGATGCTGAAAAAGCCTTCGACAGGATGGACTGGGGCTTTATGTTTGAGACCTTAAAGGCCTTTGGCATAACGGGGTTTTTTGGGAAGGCTATAAAGACTTTATATACAGGCCCTAGGGCGAGAATTAGTGTCAATGGGTTATATATTTGACTGGTTTGCCATAGGGCGGGGTACCCGGCAGGGATGCCCGCTCTCGCCGCTTCTATTCGTATTGACCCTGGATCCGCTTTTACGGGAAATTGGCAGTAATGTAGAAATTAAAGGTGTTCAGATCCTGGAACAGGAATTTAAAACTGCAGCATTTGCAGATGATTTACTGGTGCTGATCACGGAACTGCAGAGTTCGTTGAATCAGTTGATGGAGAGTGTGCGGGAATATGGGGACTTCTCAGGCTTTAAACTGAATCTGGAGAAATCGGAGGCATTAGTCTGTGTGGGGGTAGATCCGGTGATTTGGAGTCGGACACAGATCTGTCAAGCACACGAGGAATTTAAGTATTTGGGAGTGCAATTGTCGATGGATCCGGCACAACTATACAGGGTTAATGTCCCTCGTCTGATTGGGGAAACTAAAGCACAACTGGCGGCTTGGGTTTCCTTGCCGTTGTCTTTTCTAGGTAGAATACATTTATACCGCATGATCATATTCCCGAAATGGTTGTATGTGCTGCAGATTTTACCTATTAGGCTGTTGGTTAAAGATCTGAAAGCTCTGCAGAGGCACATAGCATGGTTTTGCTGGGCAGGGAAAAAATCGAAAATGAGGTGGAAGCATGTGTATGGGGCTCAGTGTGAGGGTGGGTTGGGCATGCCTGACTTGAAAGATTATAATTGGGCTTGCATGGCCAGGCATCTGCGAGATTGGGTTCTGCACTCGACAACCTATACTGATATAGTTTGGGAAAAAGCTTTTTTTTCGGCCATAGTCCTTAAATTGCTTATTACACTCTAAAAGAGGGAGGATACCAACTCCTTTCAAAGATAGGGTACTCTTGCAACCTTTGTGTTACACCTGGAGGGTGTTATTGGGTTTCTGGGGGCAGGATCCCGAGGCCAGTGTGCTGTTGACGTTAGTGGGGAATGTAGAATTCCCGGCGGGTAGGGAGAATCGAATCTTTAAAGACATGGAGCGGCAGGGAGTGACACTACTGGAGAGTTTTCTTCAGGTAGATGGGTTGCTGTTGCCCTATGGGGAATTTGAAAGATGTGCGGGAGGTTCACTAGCGAGACTGGCCTATTTACAACTGGAACACTATTTCAGAGGCTTGCCCCGGTCTGCACTCACATTGGATTTTGGGAAGAAGATTCGGGATTTTCTGAGGGGGGATGCAGTAGGGCAAACATAAATTTCTTGGTTTTATAAGGTATTGAGGGATTTGAAACCCCAAAAAGATATTGGTGAGGTAGTGGGGAGATGGGAGCAAGAGCTGAGGGGGGTTCATTTGCTATAGAGAAGGTGATGACGGCACTAAAAGGGATGACAGGGGTGGTGCATAGTGCGGAACTGCAGGAGTGTCATTTTAGATCAATCCACAAGGCATATTTCTCGGGTAAGCAAGCATGGCATGCAGGGATAGTGGAGGCTGATAGATGCCGGAAGTGTGGAGTGGGCATGCCTTCTCTGGCGCATGGGATGTGGCACTGTCAACTCATTCTGGAATTCTGGACGACTCTCGCCCGGTTTGTATCGGAGATCTTGGGTTGTAGGATACAGTGTCATGTTTAGCTCGCCAAGAGTGTGGGCGGTGGGAACAAGAGAAGAGAAGTTGTTCCTGAGTAAGTCCTGCATTCTGGGGAAGAAATGCATATTGAATCATTGGTTAATGGACATACCGCCCTCCTACTGGTACTGGAGGAATAAGTTGCATGCGCTCATAATATGGGAGGCCAGGGGCGCCCAATTTACTCTGAAAAGGAGGAAGCACTTTATTAAAATGTGGACAGCATATTTGAATGTAGTAGCTCCCAGAGCTAGAAGGCAGGTGTTGAATGAGCTGGGCTGAGAGGGGATGAATGGTGAGGTAGGGGGGAAGTAGTGAGGGGGGAGAAGGGGGTGGGTGAGGGGGAGTAGGCATGGGGTTAACTCTGAGGTGAGAACCGCTGACAACTGACATTGTGGAGTCTGATTTATTCCTTGAGTGTGTTGATTTCATTAATAAAGCTGTAAGACTCCTATAAGAGGCGGTGGTATTAGATGAAGGGTTATAAGAAACAAGGCCCTTTGCAGTAGGTCATGTCATTAAGTCAATGCCTCATGAGAAAGGATGTTGGCTGATCTGCTGAGACTTTCTTACTACCAGATACCCTGAACAGCATATCATACATATTGTTGCATTCTACAAGGATGGTTTTCTTTAATATACTTTGGGGGAGGGATGGGTAAGGGGAGGGAGGTGGGGGGGGGGGGATAAAATGTAAAATTTGTATGGTGACTTGAGTTATAACATTGACAATTTGTACTGGTCTCTTTTCCTTGCATAATTTGTACAAGCTCTGTTACTATTAATAAAAAAGATTTAAACATAAATAAATAAATACATAAATAAATAATGTTACTTAGCTTTTGCAAATTTTGCCCAATGAGGCCTTATACAATGATTTCCATTGCTCATGTGGCACCGGAAGTGAAAGCCGGTGCCACATGAGCAATGGACATCATTGTATAAGGCACTGTGATTTGCCGTTAGTTACTTGGCCCCCTGAGGAAGCTAATTGCAGAGTGAAACAGTGAGCCCCGTTGGGCAAAATTTGCAAAAGCTAAGTAACATTATTTACGATTGCCTAATATCACGTCTAGTTGATTTTTTAGGGGATTCATTCAACTTTATACAGAGCCCCTTACTACACACAAGTGGAGTTTTCTAGACCAGTGATAATAACGGAGTCACATACATGCTGGCATTGAGTGTAATCTTCACACTGCTGCCATGCGGTGACTACTGAGGTCGTTTCTCCACTTCAAATAAGAAAAAGAAGAAAAAAGAAAAACAGTGTATTCATTCACTCAACACTACGTAATTTGAAGAGAATTGAGTGTGTAAGCATATTTCAGCTTATTGTTAGTATTATTACTCCCTCTTGCTGAAATTTCATCTGGTGTTATCTTAATCGTTATTGAAACAGATCTAGCTCAAAACATCTTAGTTTTACTCCTGGACATTTTGGGTTTGTTCCATTATGGCAGAAAAATGTCCAAGTGTTAGGAATACCCTAATCCCACCCCCACATGCCCAAGACTTGTCCCCTTGTGATTTGGACATACTGCAGATGAACAGTATAGATAAACATCTGCAAACTAGGTTTCAAAAATAGCAATTAGAACATTTTGGCAAGTAAAATATCCAAATGCTGCTTTATGCCACTTTTTAGACCTTTTTCTCTTTTGAAAATGAGCCCCTTAATATGCTTAGCCTAGTTAGACTATTTCATCTCGTGGTGTTCCATTACATTTATTACACAAAGACTCCAGTAGTTTTCATATCACAAAAACATTTTATTGTATTGCAATGCTCACTAACCACTCTAGCATTGCTACCTAATGTTAAAATCTCACACATTCATTCCTCCACTCACCTTGCACCACCTGTATTTGAAAATAAACCAACTGTTTTTACATTTTAAACTGCATACTAATGCTGTTTCTTAACACATTTCCCTCTATCTAATAGGGTAGTGCCAGGTTGCTGGTGATTGAACAACGGTATATTTTTTTATGGGGGACGGTAGCTCCGAATGGGCTTAATCTGGAGGTTGAATGGGTGTAAGGCAGTTCCCCTTTAAGGATGGAGGGAGGTGTCCCAATGTTGCCCCTTTAAATGCAGAGTAGATTTGCTACGTGCAGTGATTTCCTGTGCGGTGTCCTAAGTGTTAGTTGGAATGTTACAGTATTATAATATTCTAAGAGAAGCATTTAAGATGATAGTAATGGTATTATTTAAAATGTTATAGATGTGATGGTGGTTCCTCCTGAGGAAGATTTGTGAAATGCGGTCCTGCATTGGGGAACCAGCACAATATGAAACAGATATGGTGGACTGTTGAGTCAGTCATCGAGCACACAGCACTTGTATTTTGATGCATACAGATGATTGGAGGCGGTGCATTTAGCCAGCCAAAGGAGGGGCAATAGACACATAGTGTTTTTCTACCGGAGAGCAGTCATCCAGCGTCTACGTATAAACACGATTACAGCGACCAAGCAGAAGGCATGGCGTCTGTAGGAAAAGGACTATTCAGCTGGCAGGACTGAGTTCTGATCCTTTGAGGGGCATAATCGAACGCAGACGCCCATCTCCATGGGCGACTATCTCCGAGGACGGGTCCGCGAAGGGGTGGCACAGACCGTATTTTCGAAAAAGATGGGCGTCCATCTTTTGTTTCGATAATACGGTTGATGCCGGGCAAATGCATTGGATTTGGGCGGATTTGAGCTGGGCGGTATCGGTTTTCAGCGATAATGGAAACCGAAGCCGCCCAGCTCAAAAACGAACAACTCCAAGGCATTTGGTCGTGGGAGGGGCCAGGATTCATAGTGCACTGGTCCCCCTCACATGCCAGGACACCAACTGGGCACCCTAGGGGGCACTTGTAACAATTAAAAAAAAATTAAAATACCTCCCAAGTCCATAGCTCCCTTACCTTGGGTGCTGAGCCCCCCAAATCCCCCCCAAAACCCACTGCCCACAAGTCTACACCATTACCATAGCACTTATGGGTGAAGGGGGACACCTAGATGTGGGTACAGTGGGTTTTTGGGGCGGTTTGGAGGGCTCCCACTTACCAGCACAAGTGTAACAGGTAGGGGGGGATGGGCCTGGGTCCACCTGCCTGAAGTCCACTGCACCCACTAAAAACTGCTCCAGGGACCTGCATACTGCTGTGATGGAGCTGGGTATGACATTTGAGGCTGGCATACAGGCTGGCAAAAAAAAGTTTTGAAAGTTCTTTTTTTTTGGTGGGAGGGGGTTAGTGACCACTGGGGGAGTCAGGGGAGGTCATCCCCGATTCCCTCTGGTGGTCATCTGGGCAGTTGGGGTACTTTTGGGGGACTTGTTCGTGAAAAAAATGGGTCCAAAAAAAGTGACCCAAATTCTCGCTTCTGGCGCCCTTCTTTTTTCCATTATCGGCTGAGCGCACCCATCTCTCCTCAGCTGATAAACACGCCCCAGTCCCGCCTTCACCACGCCTCCGACACGCCCCCGTCAACTTTATCCGTTCCCGCGACAGACTGCAGTTGGAGGCGCCCAAAATCAGCTTTCGATTATACCGATTTAGGCGCCCATGAGAGAAAGGCGCCCATCTCTCGATTTGGGTCGAAATATGGGCATCTTTCTCTTTCGAAAATAAGCTGGTTTGTGTAAAATATAATGTATTAGTACTGCAAAATATATGTAAATTAAGAAACAGCATTAGTATGCAGTTTAAAATGTAAAAACAGTTGGTTTGTTTTCAAATACAGGTGGTGCAAGGTGAGTGGAGGAATGAATGTGTGAGGTTTTAACATTAGGTAGAAATGCTTCGTGGTTAGTGAGCATTGCAATACAATAAAATGTTTTTGTGATATGAAAACTACTGGAGTCTTTGTGTAATAGATATCAAAAGTGACTCTGGAATTAAAGGAGTTATCCCCTAATTAGTAGTTTTGTTCCATTACATTTACCGGGTAAATCCAACACTTACCAGGTGACGAAAGTGAATGTTGTGCGATCTCTATTGTCTGGTGAATGGCACAAGAACACAAGTGTTTTCATTGCTCCAAGGCTATGTCTTCTGATCACAATTATTTTGCTTAAAGATTGTCGGGTGATTGTGACCTGGATTGGCCACTGTCAGAGACAGGGTGCTGGGCTAGATGGACCCTTGGTCTGTCCCAGTGTGGCGATGCTTATGTCTTATGTTATAACAAAAATGTCAAGCATATGGTAAGTTATGGACGTTCTATTAACATTTACCAGAGAAACTACTGACACTTTGACCAAATGATGCATGGGGAATTACTATTTTGTATGCTAACTCATGTATTACCTGCATTTGTGCAGTCCCTGTGGGGTATATATGTGAAAATACGGTAAGTGACTTTAGTAAATAGTTGATTTAGGACAACATCCTTGGACTTGCCTGGCCTACTGTGAGTGTGAATAAAAGGAGAGAGTGAAAAGCTGCTTATTGGCCCTGATATCAAACTATAAATATTGTTTTTGTACGGGGGTTATCCACAATCCAGCAACACACTAGACGACCGATCCTATCTTACACTGAATTCCTCATAACCACTATGTGGAGCACAGCAATACATACAGTTTTAAAAGCATGACAATATTTACCAAAAAAGCTAAATAAAACAGTTACAAAGCAAAAAATAACAGGGTAAACAAATTCCTGCATAGAAAAAAAAGACCAAAACAGAGGGAAAAACAAATAACAATAAGCCAAAAACCAGCAAGTTAGAGGCCTGCACATAAGCTGCCTTTATAAACAGGTGTAATGTATGCACATATCTGCCACAGAAGTTAGGCAACCTGTTATAAAATGATCCTCATAGCCACCAAAATTTGTGAAGATGGTGACCAACACATTCGGCTTCTCTAGGGACATCAATATTTGTACTTTAATGACCCTAACGTCTCAGCTACCCCAGCAGTCATGGAAAACTGATGCAGCTGTATCACAGATAAGGTGGCAACTGCCACTCCATAAAGATTACTTCGGGCTTCTTAGAAGCCTGATGCTGTCATAACATTGCTGTTTAAAGTTCTAACCATTTCTCTCTGCACGTTTTCCCACCACCTTTAGGATGATACCACAGGTTTTGTAAGCATATTAAGACTGTAATACTTTTCTTGCATATTCATTATGATAACCAGAAAACCAGGATGGTATGATCCTTGAGTACGAGGCTGAGCACCAGTGCTGTTGACCACAATAACAAAGTACAAAAAAATGTTACCAGAACCAGTGCATTAGTATTAAAAAATATTTTTTTTCATTCAGTAAACTATATGTGAATCAACCAACTATTTATAAATTACTTTATAAATAGATTTGTTTTGTACAATGGGCTTCAGCTACAATAGCAAAATTTCCAAGTGGCATAACAGAAACCTTACTCATACAGGGCCTTGTATTATTACTTCTCTTATACTTGTTTTAATCTAACATGATTCATAGGGAAAATAAATTTTAAAACATGACCTGCATCACCTTGCATCTTCTCACTGTATCAAATGGATAAGATGTAGTCACAAATTGGGCAATGAGAAGGAAACTAACACTGGGATGACCTTTACACTGGAAAGTCTTCCCTTTATGGTTTGGTATTGATTCCTTGTTGATATTTCTGAAATCTTATGGCTGCCCCAGGCCATGGCCAAGGGCAGAACATAGCTGCCAGTCACATGGGCAGAGGCACCCTGCCTGATCTCCAACCCCAGTCCTATGTTTTCTAAAAATCCAGCTACAAGAGTGGCCTATAATCACCCAAAACATGTGGGCTGGGGAAGTTTGCCAATGAACCAAGCATCAGGGATGGAACTAGGGCAGAGAAAGACAATGCTCCAGGTGTCATACTTTTAAGGGCACTGACCTCTGGTTTCTGGGGCAGGGTATGGAGTTGAGCCTTCACATTTAAAAATTATGCGTGGAAATCACTTATAAAACCTTTTTTCCCCAAAACGTGTACACTGAACAACTGCACGGCAGCACCGTTAAGTTTGTGTCAGCTATCTAATATAATAAAACGCACCGTGAACGTTCTAATGAGGACAAACACTCCCTGAAGGGTTCGTGGGGTCCGTGGCATTCGTGGTGTGAAGCCAGCAAGCCAGGCAGCCAACCACGTCTCTGCCCCGCCCCTGCCCCGCCCTCACGTCAAACGTTATGACGTGTGCTGAAGGAAGGGATGAAAGACGTTGCCAAGCAATGGTAAAACACATAACAGGCATGACGAACCAATCAGACAACATTCTGAAGCCATCTGACGTCACTCCCTGAGTCCCTGGCTGTAGGGTTCGTGGAGTTCGTGGCGTTCGTGGTGTGAAGCCATCCAGCCGTCTCTGCCCCGCCCTCGCGTCTAAACAAACAAATCCGGAAGCGAAGCGTCAGGGAAGGAGGCGGCGCTCCCGACGTCTAGCCTTCCCTTCGCTGTGTTCCGCCTTCAAAACAAGGCGGAACACAGCGAAGGGAAAGCTAGACGTCGGGAGCGCCGCCTCCTTCCCTGACGCTTCGCTGCACGAACCGCCACGGAGGTAAAGTTAACAAGAATAAAAAAAAAAAAAGGGATGCATGGATGCGAAGGGGGGGGGGGCATGGATGCGAAGGGGGGGGGGAGAAGAGGGCGGGCCAGGCTGGGACATGGGAGAGAGAGTAGCATGGATGCGAGGGGGGGGGTCATGGAAGGGCAAGAGGGGACTTGCTGGAAAAGAATGAATGGAGGCGGCAGGGGACAGAGGAGCATGGATGGGTATGGATTAGGAGGGCAGGGCACAGGGAGAGAGGGGAATTACTGGAAATGGATGAATGGAGGGGGCAGGGGACAGAGGAGCATGGATGGGCATGGATTGGGAGGGCAGGACTCAGGGAGAGAGGGAAATTGCTGGATAGGGAAAAATGGAGGGGCCAGGTGACAGATGAGCATGGATGGGCATGGATTGGAAGGGCAGGACTCAGGGAGAGGGGAATTGCTGGATAGGGATGAATGGAGGGGACAGATGGGCATGGATGGATATGGATTGCAGAGCAGGCCTCAGGCAGAGAGGGGAAATGCTGGATAGGGAAAAATGGAGGGGCCAGGTGACAGAGGAGCATGGATGGGCATGGATTGGAAGGGCAGGACTCAGGGAGAGGGGAATTGCTGTATAGGGATGAATGGAGGGGACAGATGGGCATGGATGGATATGGATTGCAGAGCAGGCCTCAGGCAGAGAGGGGAAATGCTGGATAGGGAAAAATGGAGGGGCCAGGTGACAGATGAGCATGGATGGGCATGGATTGGAAGGGCAGGACTCAGGGAGAGGGGAATTGCTGGATAGGGATGAATGGAGGGGACAGATGGGCATGGATGGATATGGATTGTAGGGCAGGCCTCAGGCAGAGAGGGGAAATGCTGGATAGGGATGAATGGAGGGGGCAGGTGACAGACAAACATGGATGGCCATGGATTGGGAGGGCAGGGCTCAGGGACAGAGGGGAATTGCTGGAAAAGGATGAATGGAGGGGGCAGGGGACAGATGGCCATGGATTGGGAGGGCATGGCTCACACTGTCTCTCTCATATACAATGTCTTTCTGACTCTCACTCTCACACACTCTGTCTCACACAGTATCACATTCACTCTCTATGTGCCACACAGTCACTCACACACTTGCTTGGTGTCACACACTCACTCTCACAGAGAATCTGTGTCTCACACACACTCTGTCTCTTGCCCACACACACACACTCTCTCTCACACTGTGTCTCACATACACACTTGCACACACTCTCATTCTCACACACACTCTCTCACAAACACTCACACCCAGACTCACTCTCTCTCACACACTCACACTTTCACTCTGACTCTCAAACACTCACTCTCACATACACTCTCCCAAACATACACACTCCAAGGAAAACCTTGCTAGCGCCCGTTTCATTTGTGTCAGAAACGGGCCTTTTTTACTAGTATTTAAATAATAGTTGCGCTGTGCACTGCAATGCAGAAGGTTCTCTGTTCAATCCTTACATCATGCTTCCCATTTATAAACACACACCAGAGGGGAACGGGGGGGGGGGGATTAAGAAGTCCTGAGCATTGTTTTTAAGTGTGATACCTGGTGGCCATATTCTGGGTCCCTGCTTGCAAGGCTCCACAAGAAGCCCTTGCCATGAACCCTGGCCAAGGACCCTCACAGCAATGACTGTACTAACATTAGTTGGAAGAAGCTAAATCCCCAGGTAGTTACAAATTAAGCTTATGGCACCAGATCTCAGCTTTGTTCTGACTGAGCTGGAGAAACAAAGGAACAGGAGGAAACTGCCAGGTCAAAAAAAAAAAAAAACCCCAGACATGCAGCTCTAATTTAATAGTCCATTAAATGCTATTAACCAGCAAAAATACACTTAACATCATGCAAAATCTTTATGACCAAGTGGATTGTACAGAGTTTACAGTATATTGTGGTCACACTGAGCTACACTATTTCTATACATATACATTAGAAAATTTTGCTAAGTCCACAGTTTTATTTATTAATTAATGCAATAATTGATTTTCTTCTAAAGCTTGTTCTGACAATCTCTTTTTTATCACTACTGAGGTTTATAGCGATCAAACAGAGAAACCTACAGCTTCAACCATGGTGAAAAAGTCTAAAAATAAGCATAATGGAATGGCATGGGCAAACTCGTCCAGTTCTCAATCTTCATCTGGTGTCAAGTTTACTAGGATTCAAGCCAATCATAGATGTGGATGCTACAGGCTCAATCTTCCTAGGCCTATGAACTGAAACTAAGGGATCTGAACAAATCTGGAATCTACGACTACTAATCTTTGTAGCGCTACTAGACCTATGCAGCAATGTACATAGACAAATAAGAGAAAGTTTGAGAGAGCTTACAATCTATACAATCTAGTTATATAACAGACAGACATAGAACAGGTAAAAATGAATCACTTGTTCACTCTTTCCAAAAATACAAGGCCTAGTGGAGCATGCACTGAAGCTACTTGGAAAATTTAAAACAAATCAGAGAAAATATTTCTTCACTCAACGTGTAACCAAACTCTGGAATTCATTACCACAGAATGTGGTAAAAGCAGTTAGCTTAGCAGGGTTTAAAAAAGATTTGGACAAGTTCCTTTGTTTCCTTACATCTGGGTGACATCATTCTGACAGAGATGCAGATACTGTCTAGTGCTCTATTACTCTAAGAGACTTTTGCTGGCCCCCACATGCACGAGTGCTTTCCTGCCCAATGCATGAACGCAGGACCCTCAGTCTGGTTTTTCATGGAGCTAAGAGGTCACATCTCAGTGATCTCCTCCTCAGCAATTTTTTCACTCCATGTTTGTACCTTCCTGTGCAGGTATTTTTGCTTTATTTTCTTACCTTTTCACAATATTCCTTTTCCTATATATATATATTGTAAGGAGGTTGGAGGGTCTAAGCAGGTCAGGAGGAAGTATGGGGCCAGACTACATTCCCCACAAGGCCCTGAGAGAAGGGATCGGGGGGGGGGGGGGGCAGGTCCCAAAACCCGGTATGACCCCCACATGGAAGGGAGGGGGAAAAGAACTGGAAAGAGCAGCTGCTATGGTAGACGAGGGCCAGAAGGGGGAGCAGGGATGACAAAGCTCAATTCCCTTGGGTTAGAAATCAGTACAAGATTCCTTCCACCTGGGAGGGGGAGGAGGTCTCCAACCAACAGCCTAGCAGAGAAGCAGAGTTAATGGAGTGCTTGGAGGAAGGAGAGTCTGGGGGGACCAGCACACCAGGTTTGGAGGAGCCGGTGGACATGGACTGTAATTGTACTTTGGGGCAGGGCTGCAGGGACTGAAGGCAGTGGGTGGTCACAGGAGTCAATTAGCTGTGTTGTGGGCAGTGTACTGCCATTCTGCAACCACCCAAGCGGAAAGACTTTAAAAACTGAAACCCAGGCTGTTGAACTGGGGAGAACTTGGATTTAAAGGGAAGTTTTTTCTTGTTGCTTTGTTTTGAAAACTGAATGGGACTTTTACCCCCTTGAACTGAGATTTGTGGAGGAGGGGAAATAAACTGTTTGGAACTAAAAGCTGTGTTGTCTGGAAGGACTTTGTTTGTGGACTGCTGAAGGGAGCCTACCACCACCTGAAGGTTTGCTACTGGGATTTTTTTAGTGTTTTCGGCTCTTTTAATTTTTCTTTCTTATTTGCAGCTCCCAAGGCCCTCTTAGGTCAGAGCACCAAGCTCAATTTGATGTAAACCCCCCCCCCCCCCCCCCCCCCTTTTTGGCCTCACCATTGAGCCTTTTGATTTAGCTGCTGTTCTTTTTGACATGCCCCAGAAGACTCCCAGTGGCTTCAAGAGATGCACCCAATATAATCGGGTGATATCTAGCACTGACCCATGCCATCAGTGTGTGGGGTGCTTGGGGCCTGACCATGAGCCATCTAACCGTGTTCTTTATTTAAAAATGCAGAAAAGAACAACGAAAGTACGTCGTCCGCCAGAGGGAACTTTTTGGATCCTCTAAGTCCGGTCCATCGACATTGGAAGCATCGACTTTGATGGCTGCCAGGGCACTGTCAGACACTGGGAGGTCCCCACCTTCCTCAAAGTCAGGCGCTAGTAGCAAGCCCCGAGATCCCAACACCGAGGACACGTGTGGATTCAACATCATCCTCATCAGCACCAAGGGCCCCAATATCTGGCATCAGGTGAAGGCTAAGAAGCATCAACATTGGTCCCCTTCAATGCACAATGCTGGGAGGTCCAGGGCATTGGCATCACTGGCACGGCCTGCGGAACGCAGTAAGCAGGGTATGCATGGCAGGGGGGGCGCCAACATTCAAGGAGCGCCAGAAACTGCCATGCATACCCGTTGCGCTGTGCTCCACTAGCCACTGCTGCCGCACATTACAGCCCTCCCAAGACCTACCTTGAAGGCCAGCGACCTTGAAGGTATAGTGGATTCTGCGGCTATGGGGGCAGGACAGAATCCCACTCTTTCCTGCTCACTGCCACTACTCCGTCTCTGTTTTGCTCTTCTGCACTGCGGGTGGCGCCACTGTGTTTTAAAAATGGCTGCAAGGCTTCCAGCGGCAGTCTCGGCAGCCATTTTTTAAACACGGCAGCACCACCCGCGGCACAGAACAGCAAAGCAGAAACAAAGAAGCGGTAGCGGCAGGAAAGAGTGGGATACTTTCCTACCCCAGTAGCCACAGAGGCCACTACACCACCAGAGCGAGCGGGCCCTGTAGTATGTGGGAGAGGGTGGGTTGGCGGTGACAACAGCAACTACGGCGGTGGGGGGGGGGGGGGAGGACAGATTTTGGCACAGTATAAGACAAACCAATAGAATGCATTAGGGGCTTATAGCCCATTTAGTTATGCTTAAGTAAATGAGAGATCTGCATGAAAGAAAATATTTTTATTATTTTGACTTACGAAAACCACTTGTTCCTGAAACATGATCAAAACAGAATAATCCATTTGTGCAAAAGAATGAGGTGAAGATGTGAGTCCATGTGCCCCAATGAAAGGAGAGCTTAATTTTACTTCCAATCTTTAAAACACCAGGCTTCACAAGGCAGATTTCAACAACAGTTAAGATGAACCCATCAGGAAACAGGTACAGGTAGCTAAAGCAAAGGGTTGGTGGGAATTTGGCCATGCATTACCGTATTGTATAGAACAATGTAGAAAAATTAGCACAAAATGGTAAAATTATGTATAATCATACCTGATAATTTTCTTTCCATTAATCATAGCTGATCAATCCATAGACTGGTGGGTTGTGTCCATCTACCAGCAGGTGGAGATAGAGAGCAAACTTTTGCCTCCCTATATGTGGTCATGTGCTGCCGGAAACTCCTCAGTATGTCGATATCAAAGCTCCATCCGCAGGACTCAGCACTTAGAGAATTACACCCACGAAGGGACACTCTGCCCAGCTCACCACCGCCGAAACGGGGGAGGGGAATTAACCCAGCTCATCCTCACACAAGTGGGGGAGGGGAATCCGTCCAGCTCATCCCCGCGGAGCGGGGGAGGGACACCACACCCGCCAATGCGGGGGGATCTGGCTTATCCTGCAACCGCAACCGCGGGAGGAGCTGACTGACCCTAACACCGCCGAAGCGGGAGGGGTACAAAGCTGCCCTACAGCCGCACGAAGCGGGAGGGAGTGCCGGCAGAATTTTAAGTCTCAATCCAGCCCCGTAAAACGGAGGGGAGAGGAATGCAGCAGCTCACTGTAACACAAACTCGTCTTAACTCTTGAAGAATCCAAGTGAAAAAACTTGAACACGAAGTCTTTCTGAAGTAACTGAAGACTAAACTTGAACCTGAAATGCAACCAGAATAAAACAGTACAGATATCTGGGAGGGGCTATGGATTGATCAGCTATGATTAATGGAAAGAAAATTATCAGGTATGATTATACATAATTTTACCTTCCATATCATCAAGCTAATCAATCCATAGACTGGTGGGATGTATCGAAGCAGTACTCACCCAGGGCGGGACATTGAAATCCCTGACCTCAACACTGAAGCTCCAAACCGGGCCTCCACCCGTGCAGCCACAGTCAAACGGTAATGCTTGGAGAATGTATGAGCCGAAGCCCAAGTTGCCGCCTTGCATATCTCTTCCAAGGAGACGGATCCGGCCTCTGCCATCGAGGCCGCCTGAGCTCTCGTGGAGTGAGCCTTCAGCTGGATAGGCGGCACCTTCCCCGCGGCCACATAAGCCGCTGCAATGGCTTCCTTGACCCATCTTGCCACTGTAGGCTTAGCAGCCTGCAGACCCTTACGAGGACCTGCAAACAGGACAAACAGATGATCCGATTTCCGGAAATCATTGGTCACTTCCAAGTATCTGATGATGACTCGTCTCACATCCAGATATTTAAGAGCAGAGTACTCCTCTGGGTAGTCCTCCCTACGAAAGGAAGGGAGACAGAGCTGCTGATTCACATGGAAGCGAGAAACAATCTTGGGCAGGAAGGAAGGCACTGTGCGAATAGTCACTCCTGCCTCAGTGAACTGCAGAAAAGGCTCTCGACATGAGAGCGCCTGGAGCTCGGAAACTCTTCTGGCTGAAGTGATAGCCACCAAAAAGACTGCTTTCAACGTCAGGTCTTTCAGAGATGCCCTCGACAAGGGTTCAAAAGGCGGCTTCTGCAATGCTCTTAGTACCAGGTTGAGATTCCACGCAGGCACCACTGAGTGCAGAGGAGGGCGCAGGTGATTAACTCCCTTGAGAAAGCGCACCACATCTGGCTGCGAAGCCAGGGAAGCACCCTTCAGGCGGCCCCTGAAGCAAGCCAGAGCCGCTACCTGGACTTTAAGGGAACTGAGCGACAGGCCTTTCTCCAGACCTTCTTGCAGGAACGCCAACACTGAAGAAATTGGAGCAGTGAAGGGAGAAAGTGAGCCTGCTTCACACCACGCTGCAAAGATACGCCAAACCCTGGCGTAAGCAGTAGAAGTAGAGCGCTTCCTCGCTCTCAGCATAGTGGCGATGACCTTGTCTGAGAAGCCCTTCTTCCTCAGACGCTGCCGCTCAATAGCCAGGCCATAAGACCAAAGGGGGAGGGATCCTCCATCACCACGGGACCCTGATGTAACAGGCCCTGCTCCACTGGCAGCCGCAGAGGATCGTCGACTGAGAGCCTGATCAAGTCCGCATACCAGGGACGCCTGGGCCAATCCGGACCCACCAGGATTACCCTGCCGGGATGCTTTGCCACCCGGTCTAGCACCCTGCCCAACATGGGCCAGGGCGGGAACACATAGAGAAGCTCTTGTGTCGGCCACTGTTGGAGAAGAGCATCTACTCCCAGGGATCGAGGGTCCCGTCCTCTGCTGAAAAAGCGCGGCACTTGGCAATTGGCCGATGACGCCATCAGATCCAGGCTCGGCTGGCCCCAGCGCTTCGTGATGTCCAAGAACGCCTGAGCAGATAGCTGCCACTCTCCGGGCTCCAAGGTATGGCGACTGAGAAAGTCCGCCTTGACATTCATGACTCCGGCAATGTGGGCCGCTGATAGCTGCTCCAGGTTCGCTTCCGCCCACTGGCAAAGATTCATAGCCTCCTTGGCTAGAGGGGCGCTCTTGGTACCTCCCTGGCGGTTGACATAGGCCACAGCCGTGGCATTGTCCGACAGGACCCGTACAGGCTTCAACACCAGTACCGGGATGAACTCCAAAAGCGCCAACCGAATGGCTCTGAGTTCCAGGAGGTTGATAGACCACTTTGCCTCTGCAGGAGACCAGAGCCCCTGCGCTGTCCTTCCCAAGCAGTGGGCTCCCCAGCCCGACAACGAGGCGTCCGTCGTGACGACAATCCACTCTGGGGTCACCAGAGGCATTCCCGCAGACAACTTGTCTGTCTGCATCCACCAGCTCAGCGCCTTGCGCACTGCTGGGTCCAAGGGAAGGCGCACAGCATAATCCTCCGACATCGGAGTCCAGCGCTGCAGCAAAGAGTGTTGAAGTGGTCTCATATGAGCCCTGGCCCAGGGCACAACTTCCATCGTGGCCGTCATAGAGCCCAACAGCTGCACATAGTCCCAAGCCCGAAGGGGAGAGGCTACTAGGAACTGGTCCACCTGAGCCTGAAGTTTGACAATCCGATTGTCTGGCAGGAACACTCTGCCCACTTGGGTGTCGAATCGAACTCCCAGGAACTCCAGGGACTGAGTCGGGCGCAGCTGGCTTTTCTCCCAGTTGATGATCCATCCCAGGGAGCTCAAAAGAGCAACTACCCGGTCCACAGCTTTGCCGCACTCTGCATAAGAGGGGGCTCGGATCAACCAGTCGTCCAGATAAGGATGGACTTGTACCCCTTCCTTTCGTAGGAAGGCCGCGATGACCACCATTACTTTGGAAAAGGTCCGCGGAGCAGTAGCCAACCCGAAAGGGAGGGCTCTGAACTGGAAGTGTCGTCCCAGGACTGCAAAACGCAGAAAGCGTTGATGAGGAGGCCAGATGGGAATATGCAGGTACGCTTCCTTGATGTCCAAGGATGCCAGGAACTCTCCTGCCTTCACTGCCGCTATAACAGAGCGGAGAGTCTCCATGCGAAAGTGCCGCACTTTCAAGGCCCGATTGACCCCTTTGAGGTCGAGGATAGGCCGGACAGAACCTCCTTTCTTTGGTACCACAAAGTAAATGGAGTAACGTCCCTTGCCAAGCTGACTTTCTGGCACCGGAACGACCGCGCCCAGGTGGATCAGATTGTCCAAGGTCTGCTGCACTGCCACAGCTTTGACCGGAGACTTGCAGGGAGAGAGTACAAACCCGTCTTTTAAGGGTTGGCAGAACTCTAGTTTGTAGCCGTCTCTGATGACTTCCAGCACCCACGCGTCTGAAGTTATTGTGGTCCACTCGCCCAGAAACGAGGACAGCCGTCCTCCAATCTGCACTGGGGCGTGGACCAAGACCCCGTCATTGGGTACGAGACCCTGGGGGAGGACCGGAGGGAGCACCTCCGGGACGGCGGTCTCTGCGAAAGGAATGCTGCTTGGGGGAGAAATTCCTCTTGAAGGAAGAGGGGGCAGAGGAACCCGACTTGCCCGGGCGGTACCGACGGGCTTCCTGCAACCGTCCTCTGGAGGTACCGGGACGAGTACTAGCCCGAGCCCTGACCTCTGGTAATTTCTTGCCCTTAGACGTGCCGAGATCGGTCACGATTTTGTCCAGCTCGACCCCAAAGAGCAGCTTGCCTTTAAAAGGCACCCTAGCCAGGCGGGATTTAGAGGCGTGGTCAGCAGACCAATGTTTCAGCCAAAGCCACCGCCGCGCAGAGATTGTCTGAGCCATGCCTTTCGCTGAGGCCCTCAAGACATCATACAGCAAGTCTGCCAAATAGGCTAAGCCCGATTCCAGGGCCGGCCAATCAGCCCTCAAGGAATGATCCGAGGGGGAAGCCCGCTGCACCATAGTCAGGCACGCCCTGGCCACATAGGAGCCGCAAACTGAGGCCTGCAAACTTAAAGCAGCCGCCTCAAAGGACGACCTTAAGGCCGCCTCCAATCTTCTGTCTTGGGCGTCCTTTAGGGCCGTGCCACCTTCCACCGGCAACGCCGTTTTCTTAGTCACCGCAGTGATTAAAGAATCCACGGTAGGCCACAGATAGGCCTCACGTTCACTCACAGCCAAAGGATAGAGGCGGGACATAGCCCTAGCCACTTTAAGGCTCGCTTCTGGGACATCCCATTGAGCCGAAATTAAGGTGTGCATGGCATCATGCACGTGGAAGGTTCTAGGCGGGCGCTTCGTCCCCAGCATAATGGCAGAGCCAACAGGGGCTGAGGGAGAGACGTCCTCCGGAAAGGAAATCTTCAAAGTGTCCATGGCCTGTAACAACAGGTTGGGCAAATCCTCTGGGCTAAAAAGCCGCGCTGCAGAGGGGTCATCCGCTCCATCCGAGCGGGGATCCGTCTCCTCCAAGGAATCCGCAAAGGACCGTTGGGAGACCTCAGACACGCTGCCCTCATCTACATCGGAGGAGACAAATTCCTCCAAGGCCTGGGAATCAACCCGAGGACATTTACCTCTGGGAACCTCAACCTCTTTACCAGACGAGGGAGCAGGGGCAGCGTTGTGCATGAGGAAGGCCTGATGCAGCAGCAAAACAAACTCGGGGGAGAAACCCCCCAGACTGTGCACTTCCGCAGCCTGGGCAACAGCCCTAGACGCACCCTCAACCGGCGCTCGCAATAGCGGGGGAGAGACATGCTGCGCATCCAAAATGGCGTCCGGCGCGAAACTCCGCGAAGGAGCCGCGCGGGAAGAACGGCTCTTAACTTTAGCCGCTTCTGTGCCGTCGCCCAAATTAAGGGCGTTCATGGCATTAATGTCTCCAACCTCAAGGGCGGCCCAAGAAGAAGCCGTCCGAGCCGCGTGGCCGGCCAAGATGGCGGAGGCGAGGAGCGGGGGATGGGCGTTTATGGCGGGAAAAACCGCCACGCCGGAGGAAGGACCGGGACATTCATCGGTCACGAAACTGTCACCCAACAAGGGCGAATCAGGCTTTAAGACCCCCGCATCCCCTCTAGAAGCGCTCAAGCGACCCGGGGAGCGACCCTTTGAGCCCTCGCCCTCCGACGCCATATGCCACGAGGAGAAGAATCGGGGAACCCCCTGACCGCTATAAAAAGGTAAAAATTACCTGCTGTCCGCTCCGAGTTGTAACGACCTGGTGTCCCAGTGAGTAGCTGCAATAGACGCTTAAATAAACGTCGAAATAAACGCCTTTAAGGACGTTCAAAATTTTTTTTTTTTTTTTTTAACGGAGCCAGCGGGAGGGGGGAGAAAAGGAGGGACCTGGCACCACCAGGTTTGCACTTGCTCAAAAGAGCCCTCAACCCCAGGCACTCAACAAAACCTAAAAATTAGGCTTGGAGGCCTAGCCAGAGCTGCTGCTGTGTGTGACCACCACCTGCTGAGATAGAGAACATACTGAGGAGTTTCCGGTAGCACATGACCACATATAGGGAGGCAAAAGTTTGCTCTCTATCTCCACCTGCTGGTAGATGGACACAACCCACCAGTCTATGGATTGATCAGCTTGATGATATGGAAACAGCCTTTATTAGTGTTGTTTCCACCAGCTACAATAATTTTTTTAAGCAGTTTTAGTGATTTTCAATTTTATTTCATGATATTTATATCTACATATGAGAAGCTTTCAAATAAATTAAAAAGCTGTTGAGTAAAAAAAAAACAACCTTTTGTTCTTCACTTAAGGCACTGGGCTGAAAAAGGGGATGGGATGGAAGAAGAGGGGAGGCTGAAAACAGAAAAGAGATGCTGGACTGGGGGAGCGCCAACTGAGTTTGAAGGGGGGCACCAGAGACCCTAGCACCAGCCCTATCACTGGCATCCAAGAAGGAGGACTTCTCCCCTTTGTAATACTGGTGCCATCACCTCTGCTCCTGTGCAGCTAGGACCCGCTTCCGATTCAACACCAACAACTCAGCCGTCTGTCTCTACAGGCCCCAGCCTTTACCAATGCCTGTCCTCGATGACTGGTTCTGCCATGCTGAGGGCAGGGCCGCAGAGAGATTGAGCCGGACCCAGGGCAGGGCCACCACAGCCGGGCCTGCCCCCCCCCCCCCCCAAGGATTGTCGCTGGCACTGCCCCACTCCCCACCCACCTACCCGCAGCAGCCTGCCGCCGCAACTGTAATACCTTGGCTGGCAGGGATCCCAAGGCCCTGCCAGCAGAACAATCTTCCTCCAGCGCTGCTCTTCTTCTTTCTGCCACGTGACCTGCCCCTGTGGCTGCTTTTTCTCTCAGGTCGCACATGCTCGGTTTCAAAACAAGCATGCACGGCCTGAGGGGAAATCAGCCACTTGGAAGGCAATGCAGCAGACTGTGAAGAAGAGCGGCATTGAAGGACGATCTCTTCTGCTGGCAGGGCCCCCCGCCAGCCTGCTGTGTCTGCTCGTCCAGGTCCTCACCAGCCAACAAGGGGTGCTCGGCGCCAGAGTTTTCTGTCTCCTGACGGGACGCAATCACACGGGCACCAGGCCCCCCTTGGAGGCCAGGGCCCAGGGAATTCCCCACCCCCCCCTCTCAGCAGCCCTGGCTGAGGGAGGAGTTAGCAGGCTTGCTACAGCTCCAAAGTGATCAGGCATAGAGGGCGCTTGTACCAGCTACAGCATTCAGCCACCCAGCCCCGAGGCCCATGAATCACATGTAGAGTAGTCTCCAGCCCCCCTGCCTCAAGAGGCATTGGTGTCGGCACCTTTCTGTGCACAGCAGCACTTGACATCGGGAGAGGAAGCTCCCTTGAGATCAAGACGTGAGCAGGCCCCTCAGCGCCTAGCCCCAAGGCCCGAACAACCTTCCAGTCGGCTGAGACAGGTGTAGCCTCAAGAGTTCCATTAGGATTATTTTGCCAAGTCTGACATGGACTGGTCATGGGAGACTGAGGAAGACCTAGATACCTCTTGGAGCATACCCTCGGATACCCTTGGACAGAAAATAAAGACAGATATACATAAACACACACATACATGCATGCAAGAACACACACAGAACAGATGAACACACGGAACACAGATATACACACTTATCCAAACAGGCACCTACAGAGGAATTGGAAAGAATTCCATGTACCTTTTTCTGCCTGCTCTCCCTACTTGTTTCTTTTATCATTAATGTCTGTAATTAATGTCATTTTCCCCCCAAACCCACCTCCCCGCTCCCCCCGTTTTCTATTTCTGTTGATGGCTCTCTCAATCTCCCTGTCTCCTCAGCTCGAAACCTTGGGGTCATCTTTGACTCTTCTCTCTCCTTCTCTGCTCATATCCAGCAGATCGCCAAGACCTGTCGTTTCTTTCTTTACAACATCCGTAAAATCCGCCCCTTTCTTTCCGAGCACTCTACCAAAACCCTCATCCACACCCTTGTCACCTCTCGTTTAGACTACTGCAATCTGCTTCTTGCTGGCCTCCCACTTAATCACCTCTCCCCTCTCCAATCGGTTCAAAACTCTGCTGCCCATCTCGTCTTCCGCCAGGGTCGCTTTACTCATACTACCCCTCTCCTCAAGTCGCTTCACTGGCTCCCTATCCGTTTTCGCATCCTGTTCAAACTTCTTCTACTAACCTATAAATGTACTCACTCTGCTGCTCCCTAGTATCTCTCCACACTCGTCCTTCCCTACACCCCTTCCCGTGCACTCCGCTCCATGGATAAATCCTTCTTATCTGTTCCCTTCTCCACTACTGCCAACTCCAGACTTCGCGCCTTCTGTCTCGCTGCACCCTACGCCTGGAATAAACTTCCTGAGCCCCTACGTCTTGCCCCATCCTTGGCCACCTTTAAATCTAGACTGAAAGCCCACCTCTTTAACATTGCTTTTGACTCGTAACCACTTGCCACCACTTGTAACCTCCTCTCCTCCTTCCTGTACACATTGATTTGATTTGCTTACTTTATTTTTTGTCTATTAGATTGTAAGCTCTTTGAGCAGGAACTGTCTTTCTTCTATGTTTGCGCAGCGCTGCGTATGCCTTGTAGCGCTATAGAAATGCTAAATAGTAGTAGTAGTAGTAGTATTTTATTATTATTTTGTGTATGTATTTTTTGTTATCTTTGTTTACTGCTTTTGGAGGACTTTTTTTGAATTAGGGAAGTGGTTTATAAAAAAAACCCAACTCCTTTGTAGAGGAAAGTTCCAATGTTTCTTTCATCAACATAAGTTGGATACTCATAGTTTTTGCTACCTTAGGGATTCTTTTACTAAGACGCGGTAGTGTTATTAGTTCACGGTAGAAATCAGCTGGCGGTAAACACAGAGACGCCCATTAAATTCCTATGGGTGTCACAGCATTTACTGTCTGCTGATTTCTACCGCAGCTTAGTAAAAGACCGCCTTAGTTAAGAATTACAAAACAGAACACTACTTAATTTTAAACTTTATAAAACACGAAGATTAAAAGAATGAAATTAGATATCAAAGGAGTAAAAACCATAATTACCTTGGTGACTGCTTTCAAAAACTTTCCCAAAGTTGGCACTGCTAGCAATCCCTTTCTTCCTACCAAGAATCATCATTCAGCAACTACGACTCAATTTGTACATAACCTCAAGATATGTATTAAGTCGGGAAAAAAAAATCAATGTCCTTCCTCTTATTACTCTGCTTTTATGTTCTTTAAGGCAAAGGTTACTATTTAAAAAGTCAATCACATTTTCTATTTATAGAAAATTAATGCACATGCAACAGCATTCTAGTTCCCTTCATCTATATATAAATAAGGGGATAACTGTAAAAAAACAGAACACAATAGAAAAGAAATACAAACTATATTATCAAGCCACTAACAAAGTAAGCCAGCTCTACAACTCAAGTTGCCAGCAGAGACTGGCGCATCTTTTAGAGAAATCTGAATCACCTTTCATTTGAGAATTTCTAAAGACTGCAATCCAAAAACAATCCAGAAGGAAATGAAAACCACAATTTAGTTTAGTTTAGTTTAATGTCTTCATATCCCACCTTTGGAACTGGACAAAATGGTTTACTAAACAATTCAAAAACATGAATCATATTTTTCAGGCTCCAATTCACATTCAGATGCCCTAGAAATTATATTCTGGTTATATTTTTCATTATTAGTTTCCCAGAAGCTCTCTGCAGTCCAGACTAATCTCCACTGCTATTTCAGAGAAGGGAGTGAGGAACAGCAAAGGAGGCAGAGACAGATAAGAAAGTGAGAAAGGCAGATCTGACTAAGAAAATGCAGTCAAATTAAATCAGTATCAGCTTGCTTGTTAGACCCTTATTGCCAATGAAAAAAGAAAGAAAACAAAAAAAAAGGAAGTCAGGGAGAGGGTCTGTGAAAATCCTGCAGATATGTGGGTGTCGGTCTGCGAGATCGGCCGCCGGCCGCACCGACCACACTTTTTAAATCCACTCGGGACCTTCGAGGACATCGACGGAAAAATCGCGTCGGCAAAGTTAAAGTCGTCGATGGTGGCGGAAATCACACCTCGAAAAAATTAATCGATCGCGCGGCCACAAGGCCGCAACGCGACGCCATCGCTAGAAAACGAGGGAAAAGGAGCGCGTGCTCTCTCTTTTTTCCAAAAAAAAAAAAAAACTGGAGCGCGCGGCAACCAAAACTAAACGAAAAAATCAACAAAATCGCGTAAACGCGACGGTCTTTCCGGGGCTGTGAAGAGAGAGCGGCGACGGCACGACTCTCTCCAGGCGCGGAAAAGAAAAGACTGGCGGGAGCGGTCGCGCACGGGCGGGAAGACGGCCGCGCATGCGCGGTGGGCGTGCCCTGCGTGCGGACCGCCCGCGAAGCTTCTTCCGGTTGGTGGGGGGCTGACGCGGACGTCACCCAGTCGTGAGAACAAGCAGCCTGCTTGTCCTCGGAGAACAAATCATATGAAATATAATATATAAAAGAGAAGAAAAACCATGTGCTCAAATATTTGCCACTCATAAAACTGTGGCTACCAAATTCATCCTTGCACATGGAAAAAAACTCCTCTATATACTGTGCTGTTATAATATTTTAATCAACTTCAAATTCCTCACTTTTATCTGAACAAAACAATGATTTTTCTTATTTTTTTTATCCTAATATGCTCCAAAGCAGTGCTGGGGTTTGCAAGCGCTTCAGATTCCTCGGGAAGTTATAAACAATTTTACCTGCTCTCACTAAAAAGGAAAGTTGATGAAGTTGGTAGCCACAATTTTATGAGTAGCAGATATTTGTACACACAGTTTTTCTTCTCTTTTATATATTATATTACATACTAGTAAAAAAGGCCCGTTTCTAGAGCAAATGAAACGGGCGCTAGCAAGGTTTTCCTCCTCAACCCCCCCTCCCTACCCACCTCTTCGTCGTTGTGAAGGCACTGACGCCATTGCTCCGCACCTCGTCAACGAACGCCACCTTCATCTCCTGAGTCCTTGTTCGTTGTGAAGCCACTGACGGCATTGCTCCGTCCTTGATCTGTGACGCCATTGCTCCGCCCTCAACGTCATAACGTTTGACGCGAGGGCGGGGCCCAGAGACAGTGATTTCAGTGGCTTCACCACCACAAACCCTTCGAACCCGAAGGAAGTGCCACTGACGTCAGTGTCCTCAGAACGTTGAGGGTGAGTTTTATTATATAGGATGCTGTGATAGACATTGTTACATTAAGTAGTCATTCTGGTCTTCAATACTGGATGCATGATATAAACTTTCTTTTTTTTTTTTACCTTTTCTTTTTTATTATTTTATTTATACATTTTATAATTACATTTATGAAATAACTCATAAATTCACATATTAAGAAATAAACATTAAACCAAAGTAAAAGATTAAACATATTATCTTATATATTTAGTCCACAATATAATGATCCAAGATCTAGGAAAATACTTAATTTCTGTAAATTAACTCAAATATTTAATAACTAAAGCTGAGAAAGCCTAGATGTCACAGCCGAGAATAGAGCACTAACAAACAAGAACAACTACAACAAATTATTCTTTAGAAGAAATAAATTCTAGTAATTTCCTTGTGTCAAAAAACATATACAGTGGTGGAAATAAGTATTTGATCCCTTGCTGATTTTGTAAGTTTGCCCACTGACAAAGACATGAGCAGCCCATAATTGAAGGGTAGGTTATTGGTAACAGTGAGAGATAGCACATCACAAATTAAATCCGGAAAATCACATTGTGGAAAGTATATGAATTTATTTGCATTCTGCAGAGGGAAATAAGTATTTGATCCCCCACCAACAAGTAAGAGATCTGGCCCCTACAGACCAGGTAGATGCTCCAAATCAACTCGTTACCTGCATGACAGACAGCTGTCGGCAATGGTCACCTGTATGAAAGACACCTGTCCACAGACTCAGTGAATCAGTCAGACTCTAACCTCTACAAAATGGCCAAGAGCAAGGAGCTGTCTAAGGATGTCAGGGACAAGATCATACACCTGCACAAGGCTGGAATGGGCTACAAAACCATCAGTAAGACGCTGGGCGAGAAGGAGACAACTGTTGGTGCCATAGTAAGAAAATGGAAGAAGTACAAAATGACTGTCAATCGACAAACATCTGGGGCTCCAAGCAAAATCTCACCTCGTGGGGTATCCTTGATCATGAGGAAGGTTAGAAATCAGCCTACAACTACAAGGGGGGAACTTGTCAATGATCTCAAGGCAGCTGGGACCACTGTCACCACGAAAACCATTGGTAACACATTACGACATAACGGATTGCAATCCTGCAGTGCCCGCAAGGTCCCCCTGCTCCGGAAGGCACATGTGACGGCCCGTCTGAAGTTTGCCAGTGAATACCTGGATGATGCCGAGAGTGATTGGGAGAAGGTGCTGTGGTCAGATGAGACAAAAATTGAGCTCTTTGGCATGAACTCAACTCGCCGTGTTTGGAGGAAGAGAAATGCTGCCTATGACCCAAAGAACACCGTCCCCACTGTCAAGCATGGAGGTGGAAATGTTATGTTTTGGGGGTGTTTCTCTGCTAAGGGCACAGGACTACTTCACCGCATCAATGGGAGAATGGATGGGGCCATGTACCGTACAATTCTGAGTGACAACCTCCTTCCCTCCGCCAGGGCCTTAAAAATGGGTCGTGGCTGGGTCTTCCAGCACGACAATGACCCAAAACATACAGCCAAGGCAACAAAGGAGTGGCTCAGGAAGAAGCACATTAGGGTCATGGAGTGGCCTAGCCAGTCACCAGACCTTAATCCCATTGAAAACTTATGGAGGGAGCTGAAGCTGCGAGTTGCCAAGCGACAGCCCAGAACTCTTAATGATTTAGAGATGATCTGCAAAGAGGAGTGGACCAAAATTCCTCCTGACATGTGTGCAAACCTCATCATCAACTACAGAAGACGTCTGACCGCTGTGCTTGCCAACAAGGGTTTTGCCACCAAGTATTAGGTCTTGTTTGCCAGAGGGATTAAATACTTATTTCCCTCTGCAGAATGCAAATAAATTCATATACTTTCCACAATGTGATTTTCCGGATTTAATTTGTGATGTGCTATCTCTCACTGTTACCAATAACCTACCCTTCAATTATGGGCTGCTCATGTCTTTGTCAGTGGGCAAACTTACAAAATCAGCAAGGGATCAAATACTTATTTCCACCACTGTAATTGGTAGAATTTAGGGAAACACAACATTTACAAGGAAACCTTAACAGGAAAGTTCCTCCTAATCGGAGAACTCTCTCCTTAAGCAACAAAAATTCTTTTCTTCTTCTTTGTGTTTCTCTAGCAAAGTCAGGAAAAATCTGAACTTTAGATCCAAGGAATTGTGAGTTCATGTGGCGAAAATAAAGCTTAAATATGTTATTGCGGTCTAGTTCGAGAGCAAACGTAACCAGCAGTGTAGTTCTTTCTGTTATAACCTCCATTGAACTCTCAAGAAATTCAGTTAAATTTAGACCAGATTGAGGATCATTAAGTAAAGTTCCCGTTCCAGCACCAGAAATGTATTGCGTTTTAGTTATAGGTGGAAAACCCTCAAAAGGGACACCCAGTATTTCCCTAAGGTATTTTTTTAACATTTCTAGTGCTGGAATCAAAGGAGATTTAGGAAAATTTAAAAAACGTAAGTTATTTCTCCTAATCTGGTTTTCCAAATATTCCATCTTACGCTGGTGGAGGTTATTACTTTTAATCAATAATACAACTGAAGAGTTCACTGCCTACCTCCACAGGCAGGGCAGTTCCACCTCTTCTACGCCAGATGACATTAGAGGAGTCGGGGATACGAGCGCCGGGAGCCCAGCTGTTCACTTCGGGAGGTCCGGAAGATCTTCTTGACCTGAGCGCTGAGGGAGTGTCGTTGAGTCCACCTCCCGCAACAGTCCCTCCTCGACCTGGGGATGAATTGAGGGCAGCGAGTGAGCAGGGCGCGGAGGCCGGAAGTCGGACCCCTGCGACTGTGAGTGGAGACCCCGCAGCTTCCTCGACGCCGATAGGAATAGCGCTCCAGGCAGGATCTATGCCTGAGAGAGAAGACGGCGATTCCTCCCTCGATCGTGGAAGAATGATAAAACCAACGACTGTAACATTGGATAATCTCTGGGAAGCAATTCAAGGACTGAATTCCAGCCTACAACAGATTTCAGGTATTCTACGGGGAGATGTGGCTGAATTAAAGCAAGCACAGGAGGTGACTACAATTAAGATAGCAGAGCAAACAACGAAAATGGAACTATTTGATAAAGATATAAACTTTCTTGACTGGAAATTGATATTGTTTACAGCCCTGTTATATTTTGGATTCACTCAGATTAGTCTTACAAAAAGAACTTTTTCCATTCAAGGGAGAGAATGTTCATCAAGACAAAGACCGCATAAAAATACATGAATAATTACTGTATGTCATTTTGTGGCTTTTCAGTGAAGCTATATGCATTCAAGTGAGAATGTTGAAAATGGCAGTATAACTTTATAAAGTTATCCGTGCTACAATTGTGCTCAAACTTTAATGCATGTTACAAGGAGAGCAGTTGAATTTTGTCATTTTCCATACAACTCCTAGTCCCAAACAATAGACTGCCCAAAAAATCCCGCCCACTTTGAACGGATAAATTTTGCCCCTATAATGACTTATATGGAGCCGGGCCAGATTTAAGTTGTGGGCACCCATAGGTGAGGAGAAATATTTTACCAATTCCCTTACCCAAATTCTCCTTTTTATGGCACCCTCTTAGCTCTGCGGCAACCAGTAATGCTTCCTCAGTAATGCTCCCACCCAAGGAGGTTTTATTACAGGAGATGGCATGAGCCTATTTCGCCCATTCTGTGGGCTGAAGCCAGTGGGCGGAGCTTGCTGCCTTATTGTGTGAACCCAAACATTCGCAGACGCTATTGAAAACAATAGCAAACTTGTGAGGTTTATGACTGCCTATGTATGGGGACTTTTTTTTATTTGAAAGCTTCCTATATGTAACCAGAGGGGAGGTTTTTTTTACCTCTGGGGGGTCCTGGAACGTGAGCCGCGGTCCACGGGTTCAAGCACTCCGGAGTGGCAGACTTCTCTTAGAGTCATGAGAGGCTTGATTTTTGTAGTGGGCAGCTTTAAGAAAGGCTCTGGCTCCGTCTGAGCCTCGGGGCTGAGTTCTGAGGACCTTCCGAATTTAAAAAAACCCTTGAGTTACATATGGGAAGCTTTCAAATAAATTAAAAAGTAGTCAAATAAAAAAAAACTGCCACAATTTGGGAAGCTGGGTTTTAAATATCGGACTGTAAGTGTTTTAGAATAGGATCAGCTGACATAAAGTCTGTTCTAAAGTATATGAAGAAATGGACTTTTAGGTACTTGTTACCTGAGACATGAACATCTATTTTAGAAAAATAAACATGGCTGTTCTTCCTCAGTTTGATTTGCAATTACTCGTCGCGCTGCTTCCGCTCCGCGAGTACGACAACTGTGACATCTATATACAGTGGTGGAAATAAGTATTTGATCCCTTGCTGATTTTGTAAGTTTGCCCACTGACAAAGACATGAGCAGCCCATAATTGAAGGGTAGGTTATTGGTAACAGTGAGAGATAGCACATCACAAATTAAATCCGGAAAATCACATTGTGGAAAGTATATGAATTTATTTGCATTCTGCAGAGGGAAATAAGTATTTGATCCCCCACCAACCAGTAAGAGATCTGGCCCCTACAGACCAGGTAGATGCTCCAAATCAACTCGTTACCTGCATGACAGACAGCTGTCGGCAATGGTCACCTGTATGAAAGACACCTGTCCACAGACTCAGTGAATCAGTCAGACTCTAACCTCTACAAAATGGCCAAGAGCAAGGAGCTGTCTAAGGATGTCAGGGACAAGATCATACACCTGCACAAGGCTGGAATGGGCTACAAAACCATCAGTAAGACGCTGGGCGAGAAGGAGACAACTGTTGGTGCCATAGTAAGAAAATGGAAGAAGTACAAAATGACTGTCAATCGACAAAGATCTGGGGCTCCACGCAAAATCTCACCTCGCGGGGGTATCCTTGATCATGAGGAAGGTTAGAAATCAGCCTACAACTACAAGGGGGGAACTTGTCAATGATCTCAAGGCAGCTGGGACCACTGTCACCACGAAAACCATTGGTAACACATTACGACATAACGGATTGCAATCCTGCAGTGCCTGCAAGGTCCCCCTGCTCCGGAAGGCACATGTGACGGCCCGTCTGAAGTTTGCCAGTGAACACCTGGATGATGCCGAGAGTGATTGGGAGAAGGTGCTGTGGTCAGATGAGACAAAAATTGAGCTCTTTGGCATGAACTCAACTCGCCGTGTTTGGAGGAAGAGAAATGCTGCCTATGACCCAAAGAACACCGTCCCCACTGTCAAGCATGGAGGTGGAAATGTTATGTTTTGGGGGTGTTTCTCTGCTAAGGGCACAGGACTACTTCACCGCATCAATGGGAGAATGGATGGGGCCATGTACCGTACAATTCTGAGTGACAACCTCCTTCCCTCCGCCAGGGCCTTAAAAATGGGTCGTGGCTGGGTCTTCCAGCACGACAATGACCCAAAACATACAGCCAAGGCAACAAAGGAGTGGCTCAGGAAGAAGCACATTAGGGTCATGGAGTGGCCTAGCCAGTCACCAGACCTTAATCCCATTGAAAACTTATGGAGGGAGCTGAAGCTGCGAGTTGCCAAGCGACAGCCCAGAACTCTTAATGATTTAGAGATGATCTGCAAAGAGGAGTGGACCAAAATTCCTCCTGACATGTGTGCAAACCTCATCATCAACTACAGAAGACGTCTGACCGCTGTGCTTGCCAACAAGGGTTTTGCCACCAAGTATTAGGTCTTGTTTGCCAGAGGGATTAAATACTTATTTCCCTCTGCAGAATGCAAATAAATTCATATACTTTCCACAATGTGATTTTCCGGATTTAATTTGTGATGTGCTATCTCTCACTGTTACCAATAACCTACCCTTCAATTATGGGCTGCTCATGTCTTTGTCAGTGGGCAAACTTACAAAATCAGCAAGGGATCAAATACTTATTTCCACCACTGTATGTTGTGAAGTTGAGTATATTGAGAACGGGTCCTGTTGATAAGGAACTATACCTAGACCAGATGGTTTAATTTTCTCTTCAGTTCAGTGGATTCTCGATACAGAAGGGCCTGTTACATTGCCATTATTGATGGTTAGAAGCAGACATGAAGAGTTTGTCTAGATACTGGACTGATATTTGTGTGGGACTTTGAACAACACTGAAGTTGGAGATATTAAGCATTCAGTCCTCACCTTTATTTTCAACTAATGGATGAAGCCACACATTTCTTCCCTTGGTCTCAAAAGACTAATGTTTCTTCTAATGTTTTGTTTAAAACTCTTAGAACTGTTTTTTTTTCATTTTTTATTTATAACTTTTCAATAGTTTACATCATGATAATAGTACATCAAAATGTATAGGAATTTGAAACATAAATTTTAAAGAATTCTAATACAATGAAACATTCCTTATTATTTTGTCCAGAATGAGAGGATCCAAGAATAGGAAACAAAGTTTTTAAAAGAATTTAACAATTATCACATATAGCCTGGAAGGATATCGGGAGCCTGCAGCCTAGACAGTGCAATTAACTGGGAGATGCCATCTCAGGGACATCTTGCATATTCTCCTTAGCTATAATGAAATCACGAAGTTTCATTGGACAGAAAAAAAGGTATTTAACATCACTTAAGGAAATCATACGTCTACATGGATATTGAAGAGTAAAAGTACCTCCCAGGGAAAGGATTCTTGGTTTATATACCAAAAATTCCCTTCTCCTGGTCTGAGTTTCCTTGGCTAAGTCAGGAAAGATTCGAATTTTCCCGCCCATGAAAACAGCATTCATTTTTCTGAAGTAAGAACGCAAAATTAAGTTTTTGTCCATCTCCAATGCAAACGTAACAAGTAAAGTTGCTCGATCTGAAATTTCAGATCGTTCTAGAAAGTCAGTTAGATTATTTTGTGGAGTTTCTGGAACTGTTGTCACTGATATGGGTTTTTTAAGATATTGCATTCTAGTCACCAAAGGGTGACTTTCTAAAGGAATGTCCAGAACTTCCAGAAAGTATTTTTTAAGAGTTCTGCTGGTAATATGAAAGGTGAAATCGGAAAACTCAATATCCTGAGATTAGCCCTCCTATACTGATTTTCTATATATTCCAACTTTCGTGCTTGAATTTTATTCCCTTTTATGACCATCGCCACTGTAGTTTGCATTAATTTAAAATTAGTCAAAAGTTTACATTTCAGCCTGATGGGATTCAACTTTAGTGGCTAATTGGTCAGTTTTTTGATTCAATTGTCTTATTTCAGTTTGAGTATAATTAAATATGCGTTGGAGGGATGCATTTACCCCTTGTATGGCTTCCCAGATCGTGTCCATAGTGACAATTGCTGGTTTTTCCACACCACCTCCTAACCCAGACAATATCTCTTCTTGAGTTAAGGCCAGGGGCAAATATCCCCCTTCCGTTGTAACAATACCTGGAGTTGAAGCAAAGGCTGGACCTCTCATCATCAACGACAAATCGCCCACTTCGGACGTCTGTTCAGTCAACTCATTCTCAGCTCTCACTTTCCTTCCGGGTTGTGGCGGGGTCAGACCACTCGGAGGGCTCAGAGTTACTCCCTCTGCACTGTGTTCCATTGATAGCGGTACGGAAGTTCTAGAAGCAAGATCCCTCGGTCCCGGTGGTCGGATACCAAAGTTTTCTAACATGGGCTGTGACATGGCGGGACCCAAAGCTGTGCTCAGAGAGGTAGGAGCAACAGTTTTTCCTTTTCTCTTCCCCATTTCTTAGGGGAGCGCTCCGTGGCACAAATCCAAATCAGAAAATCTCCGGAGCTCACGCACACACGTCCAGTCTGGAAGCCATCTTGGATCTCTTAGAACTGTTTTTAATGAACTTGATTCAGTTGTCACACATCCCATAACACATACTATGTACATCCCAATTTAGAACAATCCAAAATTCAAAATTAATAATTGTTGCATAAATTGGAATACTTGGAAAAAAGCTGGTATATGAACTCTCAATGGTGTTATAAAAGATAATTCTTGGCTACCTTTTGCCCAAATAAGTATAAAATATGGTCTTAAAAGTTCTCAATACTATAAATGGGTTCAACTCAAACACTGTGTAACTAACTCCGTAGATATAAAAAAATTAACTACTGATTATCCTTCTTGTTGGCAACTTTGCAAGTCTTTTATGACTTCCAAAAAAGTTGCATCTAAATGGTACAAAATACTACAGTTAGCTAAATTCAAAGAACCTACTAATACCATGCAATCATGGGAATGCGATCTAAATGCCCAACTAGATAAAAAAAACTTGGGAAAAATTTTGGTTTAAAATTACTCATACCACCAAATCAACTTTGGGAGGCTAAGTGCTTTGAAAATATGCCTCAATATCTTCCACCTTGAATATTCAAGATGTTTTATCATATAATATAGTTATATGTGGATCACTAATGTTACAATCATCAATAGACAAATATCAAGCACAATTACTGGATTTAATGTTACATCAAGCCCTTAGAACACTTTTCTTTTGTTGGAAAGATCTTGACAAAGTAACTTATTTATCATGGTGGAATTCTGTGTGTATTTTAGCTAAATATGAATATGCTGCGGCTGAAAAACATAACTCACTTGTTAAGTACAACAAAATATGGTCTCCTTTACTAAACCCACTACGTAATAACCATTGTCAGAATTGAAATTATGTATTACTCCTGTGACTTATGATTATGATCTGTTATCGAAATAATCCCGAACTTGCCCTAACTTGAACATGTATGCTGATGCTTGTTACTGTTAACTTGTTAAGCTGGCTAATTGCTTTATTTTAGCCATTTGTTATCATTTATAAAACACAATAAAAATATTGGAACTAAAAAAAAAAAACACTGAAGTTGGAGATATTAAGCATTCAGTCCTCATCTTTATTTTCAACTAATGGATGAAGACTTTTATTTTTCTTTCTAATACTGCCAAACTGTGTGTCATGCAATTATCCTTAACAGGAAGTGTACTTGTTATATTTACAGAACTAGTTCTATTGTTTATACTGTTCTGCCATAATAAAGCTTATTTTATGGATAATATATCTAGTGCTATGGCTGACTGGTTCCTCTCTACAATATGCGTTGGTTACTTTGGCATTGGAACTGGAAGCCTCATCTTTTTTTTTTTTTGTAGCTCGAGTAGATAAGTAATGGAGCTATTCATTAATATCATAGGTATAGAGATCACTCAATGTGAAACCCTTACGCATTCTTACATATTGCTGTGTGTTGGGTGTGAAAAGTAATCATCGTATGTTGCTGTCATGGGGGGGTATGATCTATTCTCTTTGTACTGAAGAGTTTCAAGACCTTATTGGAAATGACAACTTATAGGTGGTCTACAGGGAAATAGGGGCCTGGGGAGGAGGGGGGGATAAAGGTGGGGTGTTCTGGGGGGGTTTTAATGTATAATCAAGGGGAGAAAATTTGATATTGTAATGAAGGGTTTGATTATAGGCGCAGAGGTATTCAACAGCAGGTTTGGGGATTTTGGGTACTTGAAGAGGCAGTTCATGGTTATAATTATGGCTTCTAAGATGATCCTCTGGCTTATATTTGATTTCCCATCTTTGGGAGGTGGTGGCTGGGACACCCCCAGATTCAATTTCTTTCTAATTCTGTGAGAGATGAACCTAGTACTCCATAGTGCCTATGGCTCTTAAAGTGTTCACGTGGAATAGTGGGCATCCACTCCGCTATAAAATGAGAAAAGATCCTTCATGCTCTTAATAAGTGACAAGTTTCCATTGCCTTCTGAAGGAAGACCATTTAGATGCAGTGGCGTATGGTATGCTTTGTCACTGGTGGGTTGAGGAATAGTTTCATGCTCCAGCATGTAGAAAAAAGGCAGGAGTGATAATCCTTATTCGTAAGGGCTTACATTTGGTCACCCATAAAGTGATTTCAGACCCCAAGGGTAGATTTGTTATAGCATCAGTTACTTTAGACCAGGTAAAGTGTGTGCTGTGCAATGTCTATGTTCCTAACTCATACAATAAGACATTTTACAGGACTTTGCTGCAGGTCCTTCATAGTTATGCAGATTCATCAATTATAAGGGGAGAAGATTTTAATAAGGTACATGATCCTTGCTTAGATAGGTCACATCTCTCAGGGAAAGCTTTACCACCAACTCAGGAAGGGATTCCTAGGATTTGTGGACATGGTGGATATATGGCAGGCACTACATCCTACTGATTGAGACTACATTCAACAGCGCATTCCAACACATCCAGAATAGACTATATATTGATCACATGGGAGTTTCTTACTGAAATGGCTTCCATGGAAATAGGGCCAATCGAGATACCAGATCATGCGTGGGTGGAGGTGGCCATTTGTCTTTCGTTATGCCCCCAACAGGCTCCACAATGGCAATTTCCTACTAAGCTATATAAAGATGGAAGGTTTCATGAATTTTTAGATTCAAAATGGCCGCTGACTAAAAGGTCACGGGAGCAAGTAGCTCCAAAGACCCAGGTCAGAAATCGGCTGAAAAACGGGATTACAGAGTTCAGCAACCCAACAACCGACTGCTGTTTAGTCCGAACCAAGAGCCCCACCAGTAGATGAAATCAGAGAGGTGCCGATGAACCCAGGACGTCCCTGGGACATCCCACCCAGGCCAGCCCATACCTAAGAGCCGACCACGTCCTCCTACTGCCTCAGATCAGTAACGCTGCCCAAGCCTCCACCAAATCATCCACATACCCCTTGGCATCGCCGGACAGCGGCGCCCTCAACCTCCGCAGCACATCGTGGGAGCACCGGCCGACGTCCATCCCTACCTCAGTTCATCACAGGACAGGCAGAGGCGGCCCCGACCACTGCACGCTGAGAGGAGTATCGGACAGCTGGCCGCCGAGCTGTGAGAAGAGAAGAAATGCAGGAACACTGAGCACGAGGCGGCAGAGATGGTGGAGGGCAGACAAGCAGGACAGCTGTTAGCGGCAACGCGCGAGTCCGAGAGGTCTGAGTCCAGTCGGACCTGTTTCCCCTCCACACGAGCTGGTGATCACGCTGGGAGTGACCTGCCAGCGTCAACGGGTGGGAGAAGATCCGGAACGGACACGAGCCAGTGACCTCAACACAAGCGGCGTCCTCGGGCTGTGCGGGGTCCTGTCGGCACGCACACTTGACTGGCACAGCCCTGAGCCATGTGTGTGTAGTTCTTCTCTGGCTGCAGGCTCCTTGATTGCTTTGCTTCCATGCACCTGGGTCTGCTCTCTCTCTGCCTGGCTTCCAGGCTCCTTGATTGCTTTGCTTCCACGCACCTGAGTCTGCTCTCTCTCTGCCTGGCTTCCCTTGCTTCTCTCCTGTTGGTCTTCCGGTTCCTCCTTCTCCTGCTCTTGTCCTATGGTTGTGCTCCTTCTCCCTGCTGGGCCCTGCTGATGTCAGACGGCAGCACTTTATCAGCGGAGCTCTTCCTAGACTCCATGCTTCAGCTTCTACTTTGGTAGGTGTTACTTGCTCAGTAGTGTGCTTCTTCTCTACTTTGTCCCTCATTGCTGACTTTGCCTGTGCCTGGATTACTCTCTTGCCTGCTGCCTGCCTACTGACTTTGCCTGTACTTGGATTACTCTCTTGACCTGCTGCCTGCCTACTGACTGCCTGTACCTGGATTACTCTCTTGACCTGCTGCCTGCCTACTGACTTTGCCCGTACCTGGATTACTCTCTTGCCTGCTGCCTGCCTACGACTTTACCTGTACCTGGATTACTCTCTTGCCTGCTGCCTGCCTACTGACTTTGCCTGTACCTGGATTACTCTCTTGACATGCTGCCTGCCTACTGACTTTGCCCGTACCTGGATTACTCTCTTGCCTGCTGCCTGCCTACGACTTTACCTGTACCTGGATTACTCTCTTGCCTGCTGCCTGCCTACTGACTTTGCCTGTACCTGGATTACTCTCCTGACCTGCTGCCTACCTACTGACTTCGCCCGTACCTAGATTACTCTCTTGACCTGCTGCCTGCCTATTGACTTTACCTGTGCCTGGATTACTCTCTTGCCTGCTGCCTGTCTGGCCGTTATGTTCACCGCCCCGCTTCCTGCTCCGTCTTGTAAGTCCTGCAGGCTGCCCGCACCTAGGGGCTCAACCTCTGGGGAACGGCTCAGAAGCTCTGCTTGGTACAAGAACTCACAAGTCTGACAAAAATGAATATCTGGGCTGAGCTTGGACTTGTTGGCCGCTACTGGAAACAGGATGTTGGGTTTGATGGACCTTTGGTCTGTCCCAGTATGACAATACTTATGTACTTAGTGCTGACCTCGGGAGGCATCCCAGCTACCTCCCGCAGTCTGAATATCGGGCCCAACGTGATTAACCCCAACAAGTCACCTCAGGTCATACAAAGGGAGATACTAAGGAGGACATCTCTTTGTTGCACACCACAAGCACAGCAGCTTTTCAAGAGGAAAACAGGCGCCAACTGATGATATAACTGGGAACAAGGCTCACTATCCCATAGGCATCCTAAAGTACATTACAAACAGCTGAAAACAAGAATAGAAGTGTCAGTCCACATCACAGAATCAATAGCGTCTCCATTTGTAGCCCCTCAGGAGGCAAAAAATACAATAACTCCTTTGGCACAGACATTAAGAAATGCTTGTGGTCAAACTGTTGAAATACATAGGACTGTAAGCAATGCCTATTTAAAGATAATGTGATAAAAAGGAAAACCAATTTCAGAAGAAGCTATCCAGACAAAAGATTGCATATATTAATTGTACCACAATCATCTGACTTGACGTCTTAAACAGCTCCTGTGACTGAAAAGATTAGTTTTATTTTATTTTGATATATGGAGCATATTTAAATTTACAAGCAACAAAGTTAATATTTCACAGTACAATTAACTTGTTATTTTGGAGACAGAAAAAAGAGCACTTCTAAAAGGAAAAGAAGCACTTAGGAAACAAAAAGCAGGGCAGAATCAACTCTCTGCTGACCATCTGTTCCATCTTACCATCTTATGGAACATAGTTCTGATCTGACAACTGGTAGTGCCACAACTAAACCATAGTTTATGTCACCAAGGATCAGAGGATGGAGGGTTTAAAGAGAACAATCTAGGAGTCTCTTTTAATAAACACACCATGAAAGACAGCTAGATTATATTGTGTAAAACAAGATCTCCTGTTTCACCAGATACTATAAAGCTATGTCTGCAGAATACTAGTGTATTTTATTAATTATAATATACTTTTTCTTACTTTGGAAAAATATAAAAATGTACTTACTGTGCTTCACAGTTAAGAATCTGAGTTGTAAAAAGGTTTGGACAAGTTCCTGATGGAAACGTCTGCTATTGAGATAGACTACTACTACTACTTATCATTTCTAAAGCGCTACTAGACGTACGCAGCGCTGTACACTTGAACATGAAGAGACAGTCCCTGCTCGACAGAGCTTACAATCTAATTAGGACAAACAAACAGGACAAACAAGAGATAAGGGAATATTAAAGTGAGGATGATGAAATAAGGGTTCTGATCAAGTGAGTAAGGGTTAGGAGTTAAAAGCAGCATCAAAAAGGTGGGCTTTTAGCCTAGATTTGAAGATGGCCAGAGATGTAGCTTGACGTACCGGCTCAGGAAGTCTATTCCAGGCATATGGTGCAGCAAGATAAAAGAAACGGAGTCTGGAGTTAGCAGTGGAGGAGAAGGGTGCAGATAAGAGAGATTTACTCAGTGAACGGAGTTCCCGGGGAGGAATGTAGGGAGAGATGAGAGTGGAGAGGTACTGAGGAGCTGCAGAGTGAATGCACTTATAGGTCAATAAGAGGAGCTTGAACTGTATGCGGAAACGGATAGGAAGCCAGTGAAGTGACTTGAGGAGAGGGCTAATATGAGCATAATGACACTGGCGGAATATTAGTCATGCAGCAGAATTTTGAACAGACTGAAGAGAAGAGAGATGGCTAAGTGGGAGACCTGTGAGAAGCAAGTTGCAATAGTCTAAGTGAGAGGTCATGAGAGTGTGGATGAGGGTTCTGGTAGTGTGCTCAGAAAGGAAGGAAAGGGTGAATTTTGCTGGTATTATAGAGAAAGAAATGACAGGTAGATAGACATGGGGAAGCCACTGCTTGCCCTGGGATTGGTAGCATGGAATCTTGCTACTATGTGGGTTTCTGCCAGGTACTTGTGGCTTGGATTGGACACTGATGGAAACAGGATACTGGGCTAAATGGACCATTGGTCTAACCTAGTATGGTTATTCTTATATTCTTATGGTTTTCTATTTGGACCCAAACCCAAAGTTGCCAAGATACCCAGTTCCAGGAGGAAGATTTCGGGCAAGTCCTGGATTTCTAACAATCATAACCTGATGCATGGTAGGACCTGCAGCAACTAATTTCAATGAGCAGAATTAGGGATCACAAGTACAAAAAGCAGGACTGACTAAAAAAGTCTCCCATCTGGAACTGAGTAATCTGCAAAATATCATAAAACAATCTGAAAGGGAATATTACCATTTTGGAAACTGTTATTTTTCCTGACTTTGGTTAAAATCTGAAATACAAAAGTGTGTTCCCCCTACTTCTGCTGAGATAAACGTAATTAGTTATTTATTTATGGTTTACATAAGTAAAATATGCATGACCCTCTGGTTAATTATTCATGCAGCACACCTGCTCTACATGACACTCTTCAGTCAAGAACTAGTGTGCATGAGCCATTAAACAAACGAACAAGGAGATAATGTAGAGATCAAATGGCAAGCATCTTTTAGCAGAGTTAAAAAAACAAAACAAAAATACAATAAAAATTTATAACAATTTACCAAAATGAGAAATAACTGCAGGTCTATATATGACGGAGAAATTGTTGATTTAAAATACCAGATTCTTCTTCTAAATGGAAGCAGCAATAATTAGTCTTTTGGTTTTGGTCAGATTAATTATTTCACGACATAATGTAGTGGTATCAACAAGATACAAGTTACTGGTTAAAGCTGGGAGTCAGGAACACTGATATTACTGGGTAATGCCAATAAAAGTGATCATGACCCTACCACTTCCCACTTCAGTTTTTTGGAACTAGAAAAGCAGCCATGCCATTCATCTCAAATGAAGACTTGGAGGGGCATAATCGAACAGAAACGCCTATCTCCATGGGCGTTTATCTCCGAGAACGGGTCCGTGAAGGGGCGGAGTGAACCGTATGTTCCAAAAAAAATAGACGCCCATGTTTTATTCGCCAAGGTGTGAGCTGGGCGTTTTTGCTTTTCACCGATAATGGAAAATGAAATCGCCCAGCTCAAAAACGAATAACTCCAAGGCATTTGTTCGTGGGAGGGGCCAGGATTCATAGTGCACTGGTCCCCCTCACATGCCAGGACACCAACCGGGCACCCTAGGGGGCACTTTTACAAAAACAAAAAAAAAGGTCAAAGAGCTCCCAGGTGCATAGCACCCTTCCCTTGGGTGTTGAGCCCCCCAAATCCCCCTCAAAACCCACTGCCCACAAGTCTACACCATTACTATAGCCCTAAGAGGTGAAGGGGGGCACCTACATGTGGGTACAGTGGGTTTGGGGGGGTTGGACGACTAAGCATTAAGCAGCACAATTGTAACAGGTAGGGGGGGGGATGGGCCTGGGTCCACCTGCCTGACGTCCACTGCACCCCCTAACAACTGCTCCAGGGACCTGCATACTGCTGCTTGGGAGGAGGGTATGACATTTGAGGGTGAAAGTAAAAAGTTGTGAAACATCATTTTTTTGTGGTGGGAGGGGGTTAGTGACCACTGGGGGAGTCAGGGGAGGTCATCCCCGACTCCCTCTGGGGGTCATCTGGTCATTTAGGGCACTTTTTGGGGCCTTACTCGTGAAAAAACAGGGTCCAGGAAAAGTGCCCTAAATTCTAGCTACAAACGTATCCATTATCGGCGAAAGGCGCCCATCTCTGTTCGGGTGATAACCACGCCCCAGTTCCGCCTTCACCACGCCTCCGACACGCCCCCGTCAACTTTGTCCGCATCCGCGACGGAGTGCAGTTGAAAGCGTCCAAAGTTCGGCTTTCGATTATACCGCTTTATTTGTTTTTGTGAGAAAAACGCCCATCTCCCGATTTAGGTCGGAACTTGGGCGTTTTTCTCGTTCGATTATAAGCAGGTTGGTGTACCATTTGTCAAGTTCTATAGTTGTAAAGCATGAAACTTAGCCAATAAATGTATAATATTATTATTGTATGATGATATTAATTACTAAGCTGCTTATGCAAAAACTCACAATAAATCCAGGAGGTTATCAGGTGTAACCTTAAGACTCGGAGATCAGCAGCAGCAGCAACAATGACACATTACTGATTGCACGTACAGGGATGGAGCAACAGCAATGGTGGTAACAACATCATTAGCAGCCCACAAAGACCAGGAGCAGGAACAGTAGTAGTGGAATGAGCAGTAACTCAGGAATGCAATGAGTAGAAGCAGTGGTACCCTCAGGATCAACAGCTCACACATATGATAAGGAGAAAGAGGAGGTGGTGGGAACAGGCAAGGAGGGAAGGAAGAAAGAAATGGACAGGACTGAAGGAGGAGTAGGCGTGGAAAGAGAGACTGAAGAATACAGGCTGGTGCAGGAGAAAAGGGGAAAGAGAGAAACAGGAAGGGAGAGGCTAGTGAGAGGCAAGGAGGTATGATTATCTCCCAGTTGGTGTGAGGTTATATGTATGCGCTCGGTGTAAAGACCTCCTTGCTCTTAGAGAAGGGTTTGATCTCTTAAGGCTAGAATAGCAGACCTGGAAGAGCTGAGACAGACAGAGAGGAGACCTACAATGACATAGTAGAGAAGTCCAATCTGGCAGCCCCTGTGCTGCCTTGAAGGAGGGAGGTCACATAAAAGGACAGCATCACCCCGGTCAAGAAAGAAGCAATCCTGTACCCAGGACCTTCCCTCGTATTGAGGATGTGTCTCCAGGGGCTTCTGCCTAGGAGGGAAGGATTAGGACATCAGTTTTAGTTGATAGTTTGATCATTAGAGAGCTGCATGACTGGTGGATGTTAGGATCGCTTGTCACTTGCTTGACTGGTGCAAAGATGGTGGACCTCACACACCACCCTAGATAAAATTTTAGACAGTGCTGGGAAGGAGCCTGCTGTCTTGGTACATGTGGAAAGGAGGTTCCAGAAGCCAAATTTAGGCTCTTAGGTAGGAAGCTGAAATCAAGATCCTCCAGGGTAGCATTTTCAGAACTGCTCCCTGTTCCATGTGTAGGACTCATGAGCAGGCAGAGCTCCAGATGTATGGTTGAAACAATGGCGCAGAGATGAGGGATTTAAATTTATTAGCAACTGGGAAACATTCTGGGGAAGAGGGAAACTATTCCAAAAAGATCGGCTTTACCTTAACTGTAATGGAACCAGGCTGCTGGTGCTAACATTTAAAAAGGAGATAAAGCAATTTTTCAACTAGAAAGGTAGGGGAGACGACAGTTGCTCAGGAGCACATGGTCCAGAGTGACTCTCAAAACAGATAAGTTAGGGAATCCCAAGAGGCTGAAACAAAGGTGAAAGAAAGCAAGGAGCCCGTAAGGGGGGGGGGGGGCAGAGTCAAGATTGCACATTATCCTTGTCAATTTCTAAGCAGCCTGTAGAGTACAGAGTACTAAATGAAGAGGTAGATATAATAAGCATCTCAGAGACCTGGTGGAAGGAGGAAAACCAATGACACACTGTTATCAAGGTACAAATTATATTGCAATGACAGGGTGGATCATATTAGAGGGAGGGGTGGTGTTATATGTTAAAGAGGGAATTGAATGTAACAAAATAAAAATTCAGCAGAAAAACAAGCAGCAACATGGAATTCTTATGGATAGGAATTCCATATGTGAAGGAAAACAGAATGCTGGTAGGACTATACCACTCTCTGCCAGGCCAGAATAAATAGTCGAATGAAGAAATGTTAACAGAAATTAGAGAAGATAACAAATTAGCAACAGTATGATAATGGATGGTTTCAATTACCAGAAAATCAAAAATTACTTCTGTCATTTACAGGATTAAGTAAGAGGGAAAACATACCCAACTTAATTTATAATGTATACATTTAGAGCAGAGTCCTCAGAATCCTCAGGCTCACATTAACTTATGATCGAGTGAGAACTCCAGAGAAAATTTTCAGTCATAAGGACTCACGCTCTTCATTTCATATCAATATGGAGAAAAATAGAAGCCTACTTTCCTTTATAGAATAGGCTCCAAGTAGGTGCAACCTTTTTTTATAATTACTCCCATTACTCCCTATATAGGTTTTTCTACATGAAGTCTGTTTTACACACGGAAAATGGCTTTTATAAAATTGTGTGGCCATATACACACAAATAAGTACACAAATAAGCACACATAATTACAAGACCACATATACAAATATGAGCATTGCTCCTGGGCTTTCCTGGAAGTACAGTTTGGGCAAAGCTGAAGCAGAGTTATAATTACTCCTGTGGGAATTCTGTGCAATTGCACAACATACGCAGAATTTTTCAACTACGCAGAACATGCAGAATTCTGCACTTGTGGAGAATTTGGTACAGCCACCAGAATCAGCTGTTCTACTCACTTTCTCTCATCACCCACAGAGATCAGGTGGCAAGAGGACGAGGAAGTGAATGGCTGCACACGGGCCACTTGCTCCCCATGTACCAGCTTAGAACTGCTAATGTAAACTGTGCGGATCTCTGTAGAGCCCTGTGATTGAAATAAACAGTCGGGTCTAGACTGGCATAGGAGAAGGAAGTGGCTTGAAGTGCAGACATTCCCTTTCTCCTCCTCCTCTTGCTGTGTAGTCTCTGCAGAGGAAGAGGAGAGAAATTGAGCACAGCGGCTGATGCCAGTGGCTGAGTGTGCCAGGGGATGAGAGGGGAGCAGAGCAAGGTGAATGTATAATAGGGATGGGGAGGGGGCAGAGCAATGAGAGTGTTTGCCATGGGGGGGAGGGCAGAGCAATGAAAGTGTGAGTCATGGGGACTGAATGAGGGGGGGACATGACAATGTGTCATGTTGGCTGGGGGGACACAGAACAATGAAAGTGTGTGCCATGGGGATTAGGGGGCATACCACTGTGATTGTATGCCATGGGAATCGGGGGGGTGCAAGAAGTTGACTGTATCATGGGGATTGGGGGGACGGAGCAATGAGAGTGTGCGCCAATGGGACTGGGGGGGGGGGGGGGCAGAACAATGTAAGTGTGTGCCAGGGGGATTTGGAGAGGCCCAAGATGTTGACTATGTTTCATGGGGATTGAGGGGACAGAGCTCTGAGAGTGTGCCATGGGGATTGGAGGGGGGAAGGGGCAGAGCAAAGTGGACAAAACAAGCATATGATCTCCTCATAGAAACTATGCCTCAGACAGAACATATAGATGAACTCTTAACTTATTTGAACACACTTACATCAGAGACCGCTGTCAACAGGGTCATGGTAAAGCCATGGAGGAGTGGCCTAGTGGTTAGGGTGGTGGACTTTGGTCCTGAAGAACTGAGTTTGATTCCCACTTCAGGCACAGGCAGCTCCTTGTGACTCTGGGCAAGTCACTTAACCCTCCATTGCCCCATGTAAGCCACATTGAGCCTGCCATGAGTGGGAAAGCGCGGGATACAAATGTAATAAAAATAAATATGAACCCCCTACTTTTTAGGACTAAAACATGGAATCAATATGAATCGGCAGCAGATGGACTGGCTCACACAACTAACATTGTGGAGGGCTGGCATTTTGGTTTACAAGCTCTCTTTCAATGCAATCATCCAACACTGGAATTTTATGACTGGATTGCAGAAGGATCACATTTTCAACAGAAGGCATTATTTTTGCAAGCATCAGCAGATGTTAAGTTGGCACCAGTGAAGCACTATCGTTTACTGAAGAAGCATGTACAGAGAGCAGTTGCAACATAAGGTAAAACTGATGTGAACCACTTATACAGTATGGCATTTATATCACAAAATTGATACTGTGTGAAAATGATTGAGTTGTCAATGTGATATGGTTTGAAATAAAACAGCAAATTTACATTTTACCTAGTTTTATCATTTTATATCTTTTATACCTAATTATCATCTGCTTTTCTGCATTCTGTATTTACTGTCCTATGCCATATTATGTAATTATCAACAGTCCTATGATGAACAATCCTATGACCATAAACCAAGATGACCAGCATGCTCATGACCGATAACATGAGTGACTTTGGGGCTCACTTTTGAAAGAGAAAATCGTCTAAAAAGTGGCATAAAGCAGCATTTGGATATTTTGCTTGCCAAAACGTTCAAATCACTATTTTTGAAACCTATTTTGCAGACATTTATCTATGCATTTTGTCTGCAGTGCATCCAAATCACAAAGGGGAATATCAGGGGCAGGATTAAGGCATTCCTAATACTTGGATGTTTTTCTGCCACAATGGAACAAAACAAAAACATCCAGGACTAAAGCTAATATGTTTTCAGCTACACCTCTTTTAATAACAACTAAGCCACAAAAAAGTGCCCCAAATCAGTGCTTCCCGAGTCTGGAACTGGAGTACCCCTTGCCAGCCAGGTTTTCAGGATATCCACAATGAATATGCATGAAAGAGATTAGCATATAATGGAGGCAGTGTATGAAAATCAAGTTTATGCATATTCATTATGGATAACCTGAAAGCCTGACTGCCAAGGGGTACTTCAGGACTGGGTTTGAGAAACACTGCCCTAAATGACCATATGACCACTGGAGGAAGAAAGGAATGACCTACCCTTAATCCCCCAGTGGTCACTGACCCCCCTCCCATACCCCAAAGATGTGAAAAAGAAACAGTTACATACCAGCCTCAATGAAAGCATCAGATGTTATCAGTCCTATTAGAGCAGCAAGTAGGTCCCTGGAGTAGCGTAGTGGTCGATGCAGTGCACTGTAGAGAAGACGACCCAGGCCTATATTCCACTCTAACTGTTACACTTGTGGTGGAAAGAGCAGTCCCCCTAAAACCCACCAAAATCCTACTGTAACCACATATAGGTGACACCTGCAGCCATAAGGGCTACTGTAGTGGTGTACAGATGGTTACAGTAGGTTTTTGGTGGGTTTTAGGGGGGCTCCCCAAGGGGGTAATGATGAGATGTGTACCTGGGAGCTTTTATGTGAAGTCCACTGCAGTGCCCCACTGTTCTACTGGGATGTCTGTGTGGCCAGTCTACTAAGAACGCTGGCTCCTCCTATATCCAAATGGCTTGATTTTGTGCATTTTTCACTTGGACACTTTTTTTTTCAAAAGTGGATCAAAAAGATAAACGTACAGAGCACAAAAGCATCTAGCAAGTGGCCATTTTCTAAAAAAAAAAAAAAAAGCAGTTTTGGTGTTTTGAAAATCGCTACATTCACCACTTGGATTCTGGACATTTTGAGCAAAATGTCCAAAGTCGGACTTAGACGTCATATCAAAAATGCCCCCCACATAACTTATGACTATATTCTCATATGACCAAAAGTCCTATGACAAAAACACCTAAAATCACACCAGCAATTTTCAGCAAGTTAGGCAGGCCAATTACCGCCAATAAAGTTCTGGCACTACAAAAATCTAAAAAATTCCTGTAGTGCTGGAAATGGCGCATGCTGGGGGTGGGCACTATCGTCGGGCTCCTGCGGTAGATCTGGATTGGCATGCAGCAAGCCTATTGTCACGTGCCATCCGTTTAGTAAAAGGGGCCCTAAAATAGGTGCTGCTTTAGATCTTGCACACAGGCATCCTCTTATAAATTACCTTCAAAATGTCAGGCAAAAACAAAAGAATAATATCATTTGTTAAAGTGGCATAACATTTAAAAGATTTTTGCAGAAATATTTATCTAAAAATATGTTGCTTAGGAACTAAGCACCAAACCACAGATCGATACAGTTTTACATTACTTATTTCCCTAAGCTTTTGTACCACTTTGCTTTCAGTTTAAAAGCATTGATCTTTAGAACTCAATCTAGATCTTTTAAGATTACAGATTTTAAATCCCAGCGAACAGAGTACCAGTGAAATGTAGAGAGAAAGAATTTGTTTTGAAAGGGGCCTACTTTCCAAGGTGCAGTCTATTACATAAAGGAGTATAGAATCACAAACAACAGTTCTGGAGAAGCCTGAGGGATCCTTTTACAAATCTACGGTAGAAGGTGGCCTTAGCGCACCCTCACGCAGATCTTTCCTGTGCGCTAAGGACATTTCTACCACAGGCAGAAGAAAAGACCAATTTTCCATTTTCCAAATTAATGGCCATGAACTAATGTTGCCATTAGCACACGGCCATTAACAAAAACTAGCACATGAGCCCTTATTGCCACCAATTTTGTAGGTGGTAATAGCTTATACACGCATCCTATGCTAATCAGCGTATGGCAATGCCAACACACTAACTGATTAGCTCAGAAACTACTTGCTGCCCCAGATACACCCCTTGAACAAAAAAATAAAAAATATTTTTAGTGCATGGGTAGCGCATGCACATTTGAAACTTACTGTGTGACGCCTGGGTGCACAGTAAGCCCTTTTAAGCTGTGGTAAGCACACATTAGTTCTTACCACAGCTTAGTAAAAGAACCCCTTAGTATCAAGTGGGCAGACTAAGGACTAGTAACTTTAAAACTACCAAAAGCTCAGTAACTAGCAAGCAGATACTTGGCCTGTTTGATCAGTGTTTTTCATTTGTTCTAAATTGCTCCTCCTGTTTTGTTGTTTTACTGCCAAGGCCAAACTAATGTCCACAGACCAACAAACCAAGACCCCACTCCCCCCCCCCCCCCAAAAAAAAGCCCACTGATCACTGATTCAGTTCTGCGTTTACCCATCATTCTTTAAACAGACAACTCCCTTTGATACCAAATGCCTTCTTCCTCACAAATTCTGCTTACACTCAAGCTTCATCATCTCCACTAAAAAAAGTTACGTTTTGTTCCAGACAAGGCATTCATCTGCAGCAACTAAGTTCAAAATCAGAACAGCATATAAGAAAGACCATTTTCCACAATTTATGTATTTGGATTTAGCTCACACTTTTTTTTTTCATTTATAGTTTAAGATTAGTTACATGAAGGTAGAACAGGCATTTCCCTGTCCCTGGAGGGCTCACAAGACTGTGCCTGAGTCAATGGAGGGTTAAGTGGCTTGCCCAAGGTCACAAGAAAATACAATGGGATTTGAACTGAGCTTCCCTAGTTCTCAGTCTGCTGCTCCAAAAATTAAGCTAGTCTTCCACTCCATTATACACATCCCTACGCTCCTTGTATAAAATTAAATAATATAGATGGGGTAAGATAGCAGCGAGAAGAAATCTACCAGGGGACATAAATGAAGAAGAATAAATATGGTGAAAATAAAAGTAAAGAAAGATGATAGGTAAAAGTGAGAGAAGTAGAAGAAACACAAGATGAATCTGAGAAGGAATTTTGTATTTTGCAAATCTATTTGCTCATGGATTCAATCCTCAATTCAACAGTAAAATCTAACAACTAATTCTCACTAGATACTTGCTTCTTTGGAGAATGTAAGTTGTTGTAAGTTACTGTAAACTTTCTTAATGGACTTTTTGTTCTCAAAAGACAATCTACCTTGGAAGGTATCTTTTCCCCTGCCCAGCACAACCCAGTGCTCATGATCTGTGATGAATGTCCTTTCCCTTTAAGATCCTGGTAACAGAAAATAAGGTTCCCCAGAGTTACATAAATTTGGGGCTTGCTGGAAGATGACCCCCACCATGTTGTCCAAAGATTTTTCACTGAAGAGTTTACAGCAAAATGTAAGAGAACATGGGCTAAATGTGATCCCCCACCTCTAGATACAATAGCTCACCCTACAATTACCCTAAGGTTACCTCAGATGAGCTTTTGTAGAACTGACAGAGGTGAAGTGCAATAAGTTTCACTAACCTCACTCTCCTGTTTCAAAAACAAGAGGGGAAATTAAACTAAAATGATCAGTTGGACAAAGTTTAAATTCCAAATTAATTAAATTTATTTACTAATTAATGTTTAAGGTAATTCGTTTTTTTTTCCCTCTTTATAGATATATCACAGCAGATGTCAACAACTTTCAAAGACAAATATCAGGTAAGTATATTTCTTATGCATAGCAAACACTTCCCCCCCCCCCCCCCCGACATGTATAGCGCAACAGTAATATATTCTTAAATTCTCTTAAATTGTAAGAACTGATTCTTTGTTTTATGTTTCTTTTCAGGTACTTCCTCAGGTAAACGAATCAGGTAAGTATAGGTCTATAGTTTTACTTCACTTTCATTAATAAGTCCCTGTTGAATCCTTCTCCAATGTGCTTGTAGAGATGGTTTAAAGGATACTCTCTTCCCGCTTTCTTGTATTGTCTTCTTTCTTCTCCTTTCTTGTAACCGTTGGGTACAATTAGTAGAAGCAATGACCTCTGGCCAGGAATCAGGAATCAGGAACCAGGAACTTGGACACCTACTACACTATTCTTTAACAAACTAAAAAAAATCCCTAAATACTAACTATGTTAACAGATCAAGCAATTATGCATAAAGGCTATTTTAACCTTTCCTGTCTAACTTTCCCAGTAAAAAAACATATAATTCGTAGTCCCTATACTGTCCCTCCCACAATTTGTTAATTGAAAGAAAGAAAAAAAATTTTTTCTTTCTTTTAAATGCTGAAATTTTCAACATTCAGAGAATAAAATAGCTCTCCACTATTTTGCATACATGGCTGTATTAATAAAACAATGTGGGTATTTTCTCTCTTAAATATTTTATTTTAAAACTCAGCAGAGGCTTTTCCCAACACAACAATCCTCACAAAACCTATTAAGGTTAAAAGGAGTTGATGTGTACTTCAGGCAGCACTTGTACTACATAGTATTTAGAGTGGCCACAGAAGGACTTGAACAAAATTCATTACCCCATCAAACCTTCAGTTACTTAGTTTGATTTATTGAATCTCAATCTCTCTCTCTCTCTATATATATATATATTTTTTTTTTAAACCCCACAACTTAATCAGTCATCTGGCAGACACCAAAACAGGCACCACTTTAAAGCCACCTAAACCGCGTATGGCTTTTCAAATTAAGCAATTAAGCTTTGTCACACTTCTCACACACAGCAACAAGTTAAAAAACCCCAAATCCGTTCTTTTAAACAGATTTCCTACTATAGCTGTTCACAGACTACTAACATACGTCTGTACAGCATCTTTCTTACCTCCCAACTGCCAGCTTACAACGTTTAGAACCTTATGTATGTCATCCATGGCACAAGCCCAGCATGAGCCTCTGCACTAACATAACACTCAGCACCGCTGAAAACACCCCAGCCCGAACGCTGCTTCTCCTCCTCCACAGTGCAGCGCTGCATCAGCAACAAACAGCCTCCCTGTATAACAGACCACTTTCTCCCCTTACAGGTAAACTTTTATTTTGCAACCCCTGAGGGGTTACATAAAGAAAGCTCTAAGATAGCCACCTGTTTCACCTAAGGGTGAGGAAAGACCACAAAATCCTGGAGACAAGGATGAGTGGTTCCTTCTAGAGCACAGGGAAGAAGCCCATGTGGTCATCCGCCAATCAATAACACTACTGATATCAGCCTTGAAGGTAGAAGTCACCAGCGTTGGCATATTCTCAGCAGAATATGTTCAGGAAGCAAGCATATGAGGGAGCAAAGGAGGCTAAATTTTCAGGTCCGTCAACCCACAAAGAGGCATCCTCTAGTGAACTTGAGACTAAGACCTATTCTACAAATCTGGGACATCCCTACTACCCACAATTCAGTAGAACTTTGAAGGATCTTGAGGGATTCGAATTAATAGACTGCAATAATTTCCCTCACTGTCACCTTCATCAAGAATCCATTCTTGTGTCTCTCAAGTGGTTCTTTTGATGTGGTCCTCTATATGACTGAGAGGCTAAATGTTTCCTTATAACTTTGTGATCCTCTGAATCTGTGGGACCAAACGTAGTCCTCTATATGCCACCTCAGATATTCCATCAAGGTTGGCATTTAAGGAGTTTCTGAATAAGATCACAACCCCAAGCCTACACATTGTGCTGCTTAATATCCTTGGTAGAAGTGCAGAGAGTGGTTAGGAGTCTTCAGGGTGCAAGAAATCACAGCCAGACAGGTATCACATGGAATTTTATAAAAAGTGAATCGATAGTAGAGCGGTGATCTTGTAGTTGTTGGAAAGGTACGAGTCAGTTGGCTCACTGTGTTGGCATGTGATGTAACATTTCCTTCAATAAAAATATTAAAAAAAAAAAAAAAAAAAGTTTAAGGACAAGACCTCTCCGTTTCTTTGTGAAATGTTTGAATAGCTTGGAGCCACCCCAAAGTCAGTGGGAGAGCTTCTTGAAGGTACTCTAGCATTTCTTCACTAAAAGAACAAGGATGGGTTGGATGTGAACTCATAAAGGGCAATTCTATAGCCCTAGATGCTAATTAGAAATTTGAGAGGCTAAAACTGAATCGCCTTTTCTTTTATCAGTTTTAAAGAAGGTGGGCTTTCCTGAAGAATCTTTTCCTCCCAGGCCAAAGTCCTGAATAACAGGAGCTCTCTGAATTGTTTTATATTTGCAGTAGAATGAGACAAGGCTGCCCATTCAAACTTTTTTGTTCTTTTTCTTTTGTTTGTTTTTTGTCGCACTGTGCCTGGAAGTACTGCAATCACAATTCAACCTTTTAATTGAACCTCCAACTCAGAATATGCAGGAGTCTTCAAGGGTTTCTGGTTTCAAAACAGAGGGAACTGAACACAAAATATTAATTTATGTAGATGATGTATTACATTTTCTGAGTTAGTTACACTCTTCTGGACCAGCTGTGATATAATTGATGAAGAAATTTAGCAATTCAATTATATTACATTAAAAAACATTAAAACAAAACAAAAAAAAAGGCTCATTCATTAAAGAACTGTGTTCCATTTTTAAAGGCCCGTGGTGCTGTTTTTTTTTTTGGACTTTAGTTTGTACTTCGTTCCCTCTCTTTTGTTATATATTAAAAAACATTAGCCATGAAGTTCAAAGTGGCTTACAAATTTAACAACAGCAACAACATTGCACAGCTATTGAGCAGAAAACATATAATAAGGATTAAAACAGAGCAAAATCATTTCAAGATGACATCAAAAACTTCAGGAATAAGGGAAAATTAGGTTCTTACCTTGGTAATTTTCTTTCCTTTAGTCACAGCAGACGAATCCATTACGAATGGGTTGTGTCCACCTACCAGCAGGGGGAGAACACTGAAAACCATCTTGGCCAGCTAGCTCCATCTGCCTCTCAGTATTTGAAGCTTCCAAAGCAGTGTTACACTGCAAAGTAGAATAACATGAACTTTCCTCACAGCGAACGAACGCCCCAGCACAGGAGCAGTAATTCAAAGGAGGGACGAACTCAACCTCCTATAACAGAACAGAAATCCTGAAGACTGTTTCCCAACTTCTCCCAATGAGGGAACATATCTACAGGAAAAACTGAACCCAAAACAGCATTAATCAATCAATCAATCAATCAGGGAGGGCTCATGGATTCATCTGCTATGACAAAAGAAAAGAAAATTACCAAGGTAAGAACCTAATTTTCCCTTCCTTGTCATCAAGCAGATGAATCCATTACGAATGGGATGTATCAAAGCAATCCCTAGATAGGGTGGGAACAGGCCACACCACGCGCCAGCACTTGTGCTCCAAAATGCGCATCCCTCCTGGCAGCCACATCCAGCCTGTAATGTCGGGCAAATGAGAGCTTAGAAGCCCATGTCGCTGCACTGCATCTCTCTTGAAGAGAGAGTGCTCCAGTTTCAGCCCAAGAAGAGGAAATGGCTCTTGTGGAATGTGCCTTAATAGCAGTAGACAAGATTTTGTTAACAGGAAAGAAGTGAAATTACTGTTTTTACTTTCTACCGACAAATATTTTACTGACACCAAATTCAGTACATGAATCCTTGATAAAACTGCAGCAGAATCCTAGGCAAAAATCTATAATCAATTTGTACCTTGTCAAAAATTCAGCTGAAGTGTTCAGATGTTGCGTTCGGTGGTCACCAAAATGAAGATAATTGTATGGTCCCATTCTAGTCTCCCCCCCCCCTAGATGTTATTAGAGGAGTTGACCAGTGGACCAGTATTCAGTGACAATGGACCAGGCATTTCACTGAGCTCTGGGGGACCAAAGGCTGCCTCATTAACACCTCTAGACTCCATCTCATTCTAACAGACATGTGCCTGTCTTCTGTTAGTCTGAAACCTAGGAGATAATAATATTCTGGGTCCTCTTTATACTGAGTCTGATCATATTCTGCTATATAGAGAAGGTAACTAACCTGTGATGTTCATCTGCTAGACTGATTATCTAATGTCAAATAGAGTCTGGGAAAATCTATTATCATATATATCTGATTCCATCACTGAGTGTTAGTAAGGAAGAGAAGGAGAAACGGTTTTTAGTTTTGAAGATTACAGGTTTATTTTTAATACTTACCAAGTAACATTCAATTGCACGCATATATTCTTTCAAGAAGAGGTCCGTGCGGCAGGACCCTATCAGTCTGACATCCAGGAGTTCTCTCTCTTGCACTAAAAGTTGCCAGCTTTTATACTCTCCTGACTGCATTGAATTCTATAGATCTTGTTATCAATCTACTTTATCAAATTACATACTGACCGCAAAACATGATGTTCTAACACCTACTCCCCTCCGATTTTCCTGTTCTTTCACATCTACCATAGGTGTTATTTGCTTCATGCATTTTTTTTTATGTCTTTATTGTGTCATGAACAAAGCAGTACAATGCAATACAATGCATAACCAACCGGACTAACCCTGGTAAAGTCAAAACATGTCAGCAATTACACAACCGTGACCTCCTACAGGTAAGCATCAATGGAACTTTCGTAACATTTAACAACATTTAACAAATGTGATTCGGACAGCCCGTGCCCCACCCTCTTCATGACTGTTTTTCATTTTATCCCCGCCCCTAGCCCTATTTCCCCCCTCCTTCCCCATCCCCGCCACCCACCCTACCCCTCCCCTAGGTCTCCACCCTGACAGTGTCCAGTAACAACCCCCTTTGCCCACAAACTAAGGTACTGCAGCCATATGTCCCGGTACCTCTTATGCTTCTCGGCTGTCAACAGTGAATATTGCCAACTAATCCACTGTCCCATTTCTTTCATCAGAACATGCCAATTGTTCAGGGTAGGAGGAGCGGGGTCTGCCCAACACTGCAGGATGCACTTTTTAACTGACAATGTAGCTGTTAAAATAAATTTACATTGCGTTTCTGTAAGACCCTCGTCCACCAGCTGTCTATCATCCCTGAAGAGTATAGATGAGTAAGACCACTCAAATGAACAGTCCAAGGTGCTCTCTATGGCCACCAAAGCCCCTCTCCAGACTTGCGATAACGTCGGGCATTCTAAGAATGAATGGAGAAAAGTACCCTCCGCTGTATGACACTTGGGGCACTGTACATCATCCCAGAGACCCAACTCCCTCCCTCTTTGTCTGGTAATCTGTACTCTATGTAGGATTTTGTATTGTATAGTCTGTAAAGCTGCATTCGCTGTAACGCTATATATCCCTTCGAAGGCCCTTTTGATCTCAACTTGACCTATTTCCTCCCCCAGGTCCCTGCTCCAGTGTGCAGCCAACCCCTCCAAATAGGGTGCCTTTTTAAAATCTCTTATTAGTTTTCCCCAGTGCGACAGGCTATTAAAGGATGCAGGAAGTGCTAAAAACATCTGATCGAGTTTCGTAAATCTTACCTGAGAGCCCACCGCTCTCATCACGAAATGAAAATAATCTCGGACTTGCAAAAATTGAAAAAACTGGGTATTGGCAAGAGTCCACGCCCGCTTAGCCTGGTCAAAGGATGGCCATCCCACCCCCTCCCCCACCTCTGTCAGGTGCCCTAAGTATCGACACCCTCCCTGCACCCACGTGTGAAAGTTACCTTGCCCCATGCCGCTCGGAAAATCTGGGTTGTTCAGCAAAGGAAGGAAGGAATACCCTTTCCCCGCACCACCTATTATATTCCTCCACCATCTCCATGCTTTGCTTATTGCCAGGACGAATTTATTGCTTCTCACTCTAGCTCCCCGTCTCCTTCCCCCTCCTTGCATAACATAAAACACATCATACGGAGCACACCAGCTCTGCCAAAATCCCGCCAGGGCGTATCGATTCGCTCTCGTCTGCAATTCATGTATCCACCTCATTAAGGACTGCACGTTGTAACTCCTCAAATCCGGTAGACGGACTCCCCCATTAGCCTTGTCATGAGTCAATTTAGCAAATGCAATTCTGGGGCGCTTGGAATTCCATATAAATGAGCTAACAAGATTCTTATACACTTGGATTTCCCGTTGTCTCACCCACATCGGAACCATCTGCAAAGGATACAGTAGCTTCGGGAGAGCAACCATTTTTACCAATGCCACCCTACCCAAAAAATTCACCGGGAGGTCTTTCCATTTCACTAAGAGCTTATGAACTTGTTCCAACTTTTCAATAATATTCTTCCGGTATATCCACTCATAATCAGCTCCCAAGTACACACCCAAATATTTGATGCCGGTACTTGCCCATGCAAGGGGAAAATCAACAATACTCCTGCTGCTACAAGGGCTACTTATGGGCAATGCCTCTGACTTCCCAAAGTTCACTCGTAGCCCCGCAAATTCACCAAAGTCTCTAATGATGTCCATCGCCCGAGGCAGCGTCACTGTAGCATGATCGAGAAGCAGCAACATATCATCCGCAAATAGGTTCACACGGTGTTCACATCCTCCCACCTGCACTCCCATTAAGCTTTAATCTTGACTGATCTTCGCTGCCAGCGGCTCCAAAGATAACACGAAAAGTAATGGGGAAAGCGGACACCCCTGACGCGTGCCCCTGCCAAGTGCGAAGGGCCTGGTGGTGCTATTATTGATAAGCAGCTGAGCAGTCGGATAACTATATAGTACCCTTACCCACTCTAGGAAGCCTCCCGCAATACCAAACTGTTCTAAAATCCAAAACAAGTATTGCCAAAGAATTTTGTCAAACGCTTTTTCAGCGTCCAGACTAGCCAGGATCTTGTCCCCTGCTCTACCTGCTCCCTCCCCTAATGCCCTACATATCTTTAATATATTTGCAGAAGCATACCTGCCCGGTACAAATCCCACTTGGTCCCGATGGATGAGGTTTGGTAAACACTCCCCTAACTTTTTCGCCAATATGCCGGCCAGAATTTTTAGATCTTGATTAATAAGGGAGATTGGGCGATAGGAGTCCACCAATTCAGGGTCTTTCCCTGGCTTGGGCAATACAGTGATACATGAGTGAGATTCGTCCCCATCACCTGGGACTCTTTGATCTCCTCGCACATAAGAATAAATGGTTGGACAAGTTTATCTTGCAGGATTTTATAAAACTCCGTGCCCAAGCCATCCGGCCCTGGCGCCTTTGCTAACTTAAACCTCTTAATAGCTCCCTGAACTTCTTCTCCTGTTAGGGGCGCACTAAGCGCCTCCAATTGTGCGGAAGAGAAGCAAGGTAACTGTAGGTTCTGAAAAAATTGTTCTCTAATCTGATCAGAGGACCGACCTGAGTCATACAGGTAAAAGCGGCAGAATTCCTCCTGAATGCCAGTCTGTGTATTGCAGTATGTCCCCCCAGTAGTTTTAATCCTTGCAATATAGCTCTTGGTTGACCGTGTTCTCACCAATGAAGCCAACAGCTTCCCTGTTTTATTTCCCCAGCTATATAACTTGTATCTGTATAACTGTATGTTGTATAAAGCTCTTTCATCTAGTAATTGTTGTAGCCCCCTCTTATATCCCAAATACGCTAATCTATTCTGCTCCGTACAATGTGAGAGGAGGTCGATTCGTGCTTCCCTCAACATGTTAATTCTCTCGGAAATCAATTTCTCTCTCTTCTTGTGCAGCGCGAATGAAAACACTATTATTTTGCCCCTCATCACCGCCTTTGCCGCCTCCCAATACACTCGAGGTCCCACATCCTCCTCTCTATTCTCGTCCAAGTACTCCCTCCAGGCCTTCCGCAGATACTCCTTAAATTCCTCGCTTTGATACAATGCTGGATTCATTCTCCATCTTTGAAAGTGGGAACCCTCCCCCCAGGAAATATGCAGCCCCACAGGGCTGTGATCCGACACCTCCGCCTCCCCAATTTGGGCCTGCACTACCATTCTCATCAAAGCCTGTGAAACTAGGATATAATCCAGACGGGCGTGGACTCCATGGGATGGGAAAAAAAAGTGAAATCCCTTTCTTCAACGTGTAACACTCGCCATGCATCCAACATTCCCAGCTCACTCATAATATAGTTTACCCCCGTGTTACGATGGTCCCCAAGCGGTTGTCTGGGTGGGTTGCAGTCTATGGAGGGATCACTAGTGATGTTAAAGTCTCCTCCTATAATGGTAGGGTAATCATCAACTCCCGCCAAACGCGCCCTGATCTTGGTAAAAAAACTATGGTTGTAAACATTTGGTGCATACACACTTCCCAGCGCCACCCGGGACCTCTGCAACACTCCGGCCACCATCACAAATCTTCCATCTGGGTCTTGAAACAGGCTATGCAGCGTAAACGCCAGTGACTTTTTGATCAGTATCACCACCCCCCTTTGGCGGCCATTAAAAGAAGCATAGTAAATCTCTCCCACCCAGTCCCTTTTCAGTTTAGCATGTTCTGTATTACTTAAATGGGTTTCTTGAAGAAGTGCAACGTCAACTTTCTTTCTTTTTAAGTACTGCAAAATTCTTGTTCTCTTAATTGGAGAGTGAACCCCATCCACATTTAAGGAAAGTATTTTTAATTTACCCATTGTCAATGTAAAATATGTGAATGTCAACATCCATATTATTACCAATGCCAAACCTCTGGTGAGGAGCCCAGCCTTCTCCCCCCAGACCTCCCAAGAGCATCTGACTCCCTCTCTTCAGACCCTGAAAGAATTGAGACTTATTCATGCAGCTACTACCCCCCTCCCCCCTCCCTCCCCCCCACACCTACTCTCTCCCCCTCCCGCTGATCCTGACCTTCCCTCCCCCCTCCCCTCTTGCTGACTGTCCCTCATCCAACACTCACACCCCCTCCACGTGCATCCCATCATCCCCCCGCCCTCCACCTCCACATGCAGACCACCCTTCCTCCCTCCCCCCTACCTGCACTACATCTCCCTTTCCTCCTCCTCCCCTCTTCGACACTTAACACTTTAACTATATTCAGCCTATCAACACATTAAACAGATTACTAACACAAAAAATTAACTGCACTAGTGCCCACAACATAGTTCAGGGTCAACAGTAAGATATGAATGTGTCCTCTGTGCCCTCATACCGAAAGCTGCAATTAACTCTGTCCACCGGTTAAACAACACATCTTAGTTCTCTCAAACCTGGCCCCTGAGAACCTTCTCCCAACTTCTTCCTTCCCACCAGCCAGTTATTATAACAGCTTCAACTTCTCCATGAAGGTCTTGAGATCCGCGGGTTCTGAAAAAAAACTGTGGTGTTATTGTGGGTCACTCGGACCTTAGCCGGGTATAACATGGCAAAACGGATGCCCTTATCAAACAAAGTCCTGCACAGCTGACCCATCCGCCTCCTCTGATCAGACACGCGGGCTGAGTAGTCCTGGAATAACAATATCCGTGCCCCTTTGTACTCCACTGGTCTTTTGGCCCGAAATTCCTGCATCAACTTTTCTTTCTCTGCATAGTTGAGCACTCACGCTAATACCGGTCTGGGGCGCTTCTCTCCCGCTCTCACCGGTCCCACCCGATGGATCCGCTCCACTTGTAACAGCCCATGTGGCAGGGTTACACCCAGCTGCGCCAGCAGCCAGAATTCCACAAAGTCCCGCAGCTCTTTGTCCTGCACCTCCTCCGGTAAGCCGATTATACGCATGTTGTTTCTGCGGCTGCGATTTTCCAAATCATCTGTGTACTGTAGGAGTTACTTGGTCTGCGCCTCTACTACCTCTAGCCGTCCTTCCACTGCCCTCGCCCGATACTCTTGCCTGCTAATGCGTTCTTCCGTTTCCTGTATCCGCAGCGATTGTCTCTCAATATTTTCCCTTATATCATCCACGGTTGCTTGCAGTTTAGAAAGCTGGTCATCCAAAACCGCTGTTAGCTGTTTCGTAATCTCCCGAATCGCTTTGTCTTGGATTGTGACTACCGGTGTGCTGCCTGGTTTCGCCGCCATCTTTGGGCTCTCTGTCATCACGCGGGTTTTGCTAGGCCTCGGAGTTCTCGCCAGCATGCCCCGGCCCTCCGCTCTCTGCACCTCTTGAAGTTGCTCAGCGATTCTCGACCAAGATCGCCGGCACTTTGGTTTGCTTTCCGCCACCAAGGGGAGGTTAACACTTGTTAAAATCGCAGGTTATTCTATCAGGTAAGAGGGAGCCGAGCGTCCACTCAGCCAGATGGCATCATGTGACCCCCCTCTGCTTCATGCATTTTTAATCAGTTTCGTTTCTCTTGTCAGTTGTTCAGTTTCATTTCTCCACTGCCAACTGTTCTGTATTAGAAACTTCTTTTAAGCAACAGGCTATTTTCCTTGACCTAAGTTATCCAGCAAGCAAACCCTTAGGCCTCAAATCTAGGCTCTAGGTTTTTAAACTTGACCCATATCTCTACACCAGATAGCAGATATGCTGAAAAAATAGCTTTAGACGCTGGAGACCCTCTGCGAGGACCTGACAACAAAACAAAAAGGTGATCAGAGGTCCTGAAAGCATTTGACATGCGCAGATACTGCAACAGAGCCCTTCGCACATCTAGAAGGTGCAATTGCAGAAATGGGTCTCGACAGGACAGCGCCTGGAGCTCAAACACCCGTCTCACCGATGTAATGGCCACCAAAAAGACCGTCTTTAGGGTCACATCCTTCTCCGAAGTTCGCCTAAGCGGTTCGAAGGGCAAACACTGAAGAGCCTTTAAAACTAACCCCAGGTTCCAGGCCAGACACGGAGCCCGCACGGGAGGACGGAGCCGAAGCACCCCTCTAAGAAACCGTGCTACGTCCGGATAAGCAGCCAGGGAGAAGCCAGCGACCTTCCCCTGAAAACATGCTAAGGCTGCAACTTGAACACGCAGGGAATTATAGGCCAAGCCTTTTTGTAAACCATTCTGCAAAAAGTCAAGTATCGGCGAGACTGAAGCCTGCATGCACACCAAGCCTCAAACTGGCACCAAATCCGAGCATAGGCAACGGAAGTGGAACGCTTGCAGGCCTGAAGGAGAGTTGAGATGACCTTGTTGGAATAGCCCTTGTCTCTCAATTGCACCCTCTCAATAGCCATGCCGTAAGACCAAAGTGGCAGGCGTCCTTCATGGTTACCGGTCCCTGTGACAACAGGTTCGGTACCAGAGGCAAAGGAAGGGGAGCCTCCACCAGTATCCGCCGGAGGTCCGCATACCACGGCCGCCTGGGCCAATCCGGGGCAATGAGAACCACCTCTCCTTGATGTAGCCGAATCCGCAGGAGTACTCGCCCTATCAAGGGCCACGGAGGGAACACATACAGGAGGCCCTGAGGCCAGGGTTGAGCCAAGGCATCCAACCCCGCCGAGCGAGGATCTCTCCATCTGCTGTAAAGCACGGGACTTTGGCATTTGCGCTTGACGCCATAAGATCTGCTACAGGCGTCCCCCATTTGGCACAGATCTGAAGGAACACTTTGTCTGCCAGCTCCCACTCCGCTGGGTCGATTTGATGCCTGCTTAGATAATCGGCTTGCACGTCGCTCTGACCTGCAATGTGAGCTGCTAACAGAAACTGCAGATATAGCTCGGCCCAGCGGCAAATCTGCGCAACCTGCGCGGCCAGTGCCCTGCACTGAGTGCCGCCTTGTCGATTTATGTAGGCCACTGCTGTCATATTGTCCGACAGAGCTCTGACAGCCAGTCCCTCCAGGGTCGTGTGAAAGGCCAGAAGCACCTGGAATATCGCTTTCAACTCCCTGGGCATGCCTTCCCTGGCAATGTGCCCCCAGCCTGCAGGCTGGCATCTGTTGCCACCAGGCACCAATCGGGAAGCGCTAGCGGCATTCCTCGCCGCAGCATGCTGTCTGAGAGCCACCACTCCATACTGAGCCAGGCCGCAGGGAGCCACGTGCGATATTGGAGACCATCGTTGAAGCAGGGAACACTGCAGAGGTCTCAGGTGCGCTCTCACCCATGGCACCACTTCTAAGGTGGCCGTCATCGACCCCAACAGCTGGACTATGTCCCAAGCTCGCGGGCGAGGCATCTTCAGGAGCAAACGGACCTGGTTCTGAAGCTTGCACCACTTTTGCTCGGGTAGAAAGACAAACCCCAAAGCTGTGTCGAACCGGACCCCCAAATATTCTAGAGATTGAGGGGGGGTCAGGTGACATTTGGGTATATTGACAACCCAGCCCAGAGATTGAAGTACTGAGACCACTCTGGCTGTTACATGATGACTTTCCTCTGCAGAGTCCGCTCTGATGAGCCAGTCGTCGAGGTACGGGAGAACCCAGATACCCTCTCGCCTGAGAAAGGCAGCTACTACCACCATTACCTTGGAAAAGGTTCGGGGAGCTGTGGCGAGGCCAAAAGGCAAGGCCCGAAACTGGAAATGTTTTCCCAACATCGCAAACCGGAGAAACCGGTGGTGCTGGGGCCAAATAGGAATGTGCAAGTAAGCTTCTTTCAGGTCCAGAGACGTGAGAAACTCTCCTGGCTGTACCGCCGCAATGACAGAGAGCAGGGTTTCCATGCAAAAATGCCGCACTCTTAGTGACTTGTTTACTTTCTTTAAGTCGAGTATGGGCAAAAAAAAGACCCTCCTTTTCGCGGCACCACAAAGTAAATGGAGTAACGACCGTAGCCAATCTCGGCGGGTAGCACAGGGCCACCACCCCGAGGTGCAACAAGCCTTGCAAGGTCTCCTCTACCGCCGCCTGTTTGATGGCAGAGCCGCATCGGGACTCCACAAACACGTCTCTCACTGGGGCATTGAATTTTAATCTGTAGCCATCTCTGATCAGGTTTAAAACCCACTGATCTGAGGTAATCTTGACCCATTCCTTGAGAAAGAGGAAAAGACGTACTCCAACTGCAGGAATCGAGGAGTGGGCCGGCGCACCATCTTGAGAGGGTCGCCCATGAACTCCAGGCCTTGAGCCGGCCGCTGCGGAATGTTTGTCCGAGTGAAAGGAGTTCCTCTGCTGAAAGCGGGCACGTGAAGTAAACCCAGCAGAACGCCCCAGGCGGTACCTTCAAGCTTCATGGAAGCGAGGTCTGGAAGAGGAGGGAACCGCCTGACCCTTGGAAGAAGACTGCGGCCTATCCTCGGGTAAGCGCTGGGGTATGGTTTCCCCCAGGCCTTTAACAATTTTCTCCAACTCCTCACCAAATAGGAGAAGGCCCTGGAAGGGCAACTTCACCAACCTTTGCTTAGAGGCCATGTCAGCCGCCCAATGCCATAGCCATAGAAGGCAGCGAGCAGCCACCGCCACAGCCATCTGTTTAGCCGAAGCTCTGACCAGATCATAGAGGGTGTCAGACAAAAATGACAAGGCCAACTCCATCCGCGGTGCCACCTTCGCAAGGGGCTCCCGCTCCATCCCCAGGCTGTTCCACTGCCTGTTGCAACCAAGCGAGGCAGGTTCGAGCAGCATAACAACTGCACACAGATGCCCGTAAGGCTAGGCCTGAAATCTCAAAGGACCATTTGATTGCTGATTCCAGATGTTGGTCCTGCATGTCCTTCAGGGCGACCCCTCCCTCTACTGGGAGGATAGTTTTTTTCGTCACAGCCGTGACTAGGGCATCCACTTTAGGCACGGCCAAGCGTGCCAAGTGCTCCTCACTTAGAGGGTATAAGTGCCCCATTGCCCTGGCAACTTTCAAAGGCCCCTCAGGGTCAGCCCAGTGAGCCGAAATAAGCTCTTGGATGGAGTCATGCAAAGGAAAGGCTTGAGCAGGCTTCTTAGTACTTGCCATCCTCGGATTACCAGAGGAGGCTTCGCCCATCACAGATCTTCAATAGAGAGGACCTGCAGGGCGTCAGAAATAAGCGCTGGCAGCTCCTCGCGGTGGAAAATCCTAACTGCAGTGGGATCATCTGGATCCAGTGGCAATCCTACACCTTCCTCTGGCTCTTCTGACCACGAAGGCCTGCCAGACCTCTCAGAATCCCCACAGCCCGACCACGGGGGGGGGGGGGGGGGGTGCCACGCTCTGAAGGGGAATTTACTCTTCTGCGCTTGTCTTGCGGCCAACTGTCTGGAGAAAAACGCCTGATGTCAATCCCGGGCCGGTCTCCACCGGAGGGGAACCAGGAATCAACGCAGAGTCAGACATCTGCGGCAGAGCTCTTTTTAACATGAACGCTTTATGTAAAAGCAACACAAACTCAGGGGAGAAAGGCTCACCCTGGCCTCCCGGTTCCAATCCGGGGTAAGCAGCTCCTCTGGTAGCCTCCATCCGAGGCTCCCCTCCGGCCTCAGACCCCTCCGCACCTGCGGGGGTCGAGCCATGCGGCGCATCCAAGATGGCGCTGCCAGCTCCACCGAGCGGGAAGAAACATTGCTCGCTATGCTCGGGCCGGCCCTGACGTCTGAAGAGCCCGATTTACAGAGCCCCACTGCGGATCTGCGCTTGCCACAATGTGAACAGCGCTTAACAACCTCCGCAGCCATCGCCGAAAATGGCGGAAAATTCAAAATGGCGGATTCGTGCCAAAAAACATCCCAATCACAGGCCCTCCCCGGAGGAGCTACAATACTCTCTTACCTCACCAGACCGAGTCCCAGAGCTCCGGTCACGCTGCACAGACAGAAGGAAGCCTCAGAATTGCAGCGCTAAAAAGCGTGTCACTTTTTTTTTTTTAAAATACTGTGAGGAAAGTTAGAAGCAACAGCTACAGAGGCACTCCGGAGGATCAGGAGAGTGGGAAAGGCAGGGAAAGGACGAACCAATGTGCCTGCATCCACAGAGAAGACCGTGGGAAAGGCAGGGATAGGGCAAACCTATATGCCTGCATCCATATCGGGGCCTGGGTAAGGCAAGGAAAGGGCAAACCTATGTGCCTTTAAAGTGGGCACCACCAGCCACAACACCCCTGCTACAACTGGCAAAAGCCCAGGAGCCACCCCAGGCAGATTTTTGAAGGAGCTGAATAAGCTGTGTCCAACCTTGCTGGGGAGATAGAGAATACTGAGAGGCAGATGGAGCTAGCTGGCCAAGAGGCACTATGGTTTTCAGTGCTCTCTATCTCCCCCTGCTGGTAGGTGGACACAACCCATTCGTAATGGATTCATCTGCTTGATGACAAGGAAAAAGAACTTAAATTTTTTCTGAAATATTACATAATTATTCAGAGATCAGCTCTCAAGGGGAAGAATATTCCACTACTTCAAAGCAAGCTAGGGAAAACATGCTGAATGAAACATTTTATATAAAGTATTTCTACAGGCAGGAAAACAAAGGGTACGTAAATTCCTAGACGGAGTAGTTATATTCCTGTTTGACAACCAATGTGAATATACACAACTCCCCCACATATATTCAAAACTGTCTTACAATAACTGCTTGTTATACTACTACCATGTTTTATCATTATCATGTTACCCAAAATCCTGCTGTAACACTAAATGTCTATTTTCTGATATATTTCTATTACTCATGATGTACTGTAAGCCACATTGAGCCTGCAAAGAGGTGGGAAAATGTGGGATACAAATGCAATAAACAAATAAATAAATAAATTTAGCCCTGCATATAACCAAGTTGTCACGGTTCCCACCGTGACTCATACTCCAGTTCAACTTCTGATGCCATGGGAACATCAGGAAGGGTCCCACACTGCTCTGCCTTGCCTTGCAGCCTGATCCTGTGGTGTTCTCTCTGGTGTGGCACCTCTCCTAGGCACGCCTCTTGAGGACCCAGTGGCGGGAGTCCTGCAGGGGCACGTCAGGAGTGTCGTTGGGCTTGGTCATATTTAAGGAAGGCCCAAGCCCGTCTCAGATGCCTTTGCAATGAGGTCTTCCTGTGTCTTGCTGAGTTCCTGCCTTGGTCTAGTTCCCATTCTTGTTCCTGTTCTTGCCTTGGACCCTGCCTGCCTCGGAGCCTTGGACCCTGCCTTGACTAGCTCCAGCCTTGCCTTGCCTCAAATTCCTGCCAAGTTCCAACCCTGCCTTGTCTCTGTGTTCTTGCCAAGCTCCAGCCTCACCTTGTCTCCGAGTTCCTGCCAAGATCCAGCCCTGCCTTGTCTCCGAGTTCCTGCCAAGCTCCAGCCTTGCCTTGTCTCCAAGTTCCTACTGAGTACCTGCCAAGCTCCAGCCATGCCTTGTCTCTGAGTTTCTGCCAAGCTCCAGCCCTGCCTTGCCTCTGAGTTTCTGCCAAGCTCCAGCCCTGCCTTGCCTCCAAGTTCCTGCCAAGCTCCAGCCCTGCCTTGTCTCAGAGTTCCTGCTCAGCATCTGCCAAAATCCAGCCCTACTTTGTCTCAGAGTTCCTGCCAAGCTCCAGCTCCACCTTGTCTCCAAGTTTCTGCCAAACTCAAGCCCTACCTTGCCTCCACGTTCCTGCAAAGCTTCATCCCTGCTTTATCTTTGAGGTCTTGCCAAGCTCCAGCCCTGCCTTGTCTCAGATTACCTGCCAATTCCAGCCCTGCCTTGTCTCTGAGTTCCTGTCAAGCTCCAACCCTGCCTCCAGCCCTGCATTGTCTCCAAGTTCCTGCCAAGCTCCAGCCCTTTCTTACCTTTATTCTTTGCCCTCCCATGTACCCAGCCAGTCTTGCTTTGCCTTGGACTCTTGTCCCTGCCCCATCTGGCCCAGTCTTGCCTTTCTCCATGCCTTGCTTTGTCCAGTGGTGTGCTGGTAAATTTTTAACAACAGGCTCTCTCCCCTATCCACCTCTGCGCCCCCCCATCTACCTCTGCGCCCCCCCCCCCCCCCCCACACACACACACACACAAATTGCAGAGCTGGCTATTCCCAGGGAGAGTAACAACGTGTAATTTTATTATACATTATTGGTACAAAGGATATACACATGGTTTTGCTTTTTAAACCCAAGGTAAATCCTAAGGGTGGTTGAACAATAAACTGTGTTGTTTCTGACTTTACTTGTTTTGGAGTGCTTTGTTTGGGTCCTCCTACTGATCTGTACATGTGCTGTCTGGAATTTTGGAAGAAAGAAATAAGGAAATAAAAATTAAATTTTGGACGTACTGTGTAGAAGTTGTTTTCTTTTGCAATGTGATGTGATGGATGAATGCCTGTTCTGGTGTATGAACGTGATAATCTTTGAATAACTACCTATACTAAATGGCTATGGATTTCTGAACATATGGTATCATTAAAGGACAAACTTTTAAATGCTCAGTTGGTTATATATATCATATATATGCTAATCTCAAATGTTTCAGACATATCCATCTATTTGTTCCCATGATATAACTGAATTCTATTATTCTGTCTCAGTGTATTTTGAAATAAGCCAACTTTGCTTGGAATGTGCGATAAATGTTTTTTTTTTTAATCCTTTATCCTCCATCTTTTAAGACACTGCCTACCTGCTGGACAGTGATGGTGACACAAGAAAAGCAAGTTTGGTCCTTAGCTGGGCCGTAGAATTACCATATTGAAAATACGACCATACCAAGCCACAAAACAACCTTTTAGGGTAGATAGTGTTCACAATGAGCTCCTTTTATTACCGACCAGACAGAGATAAGAGTTTTCAGTTTTGTACTAAGTTATCACAAGAACAAAATATAAGAAAACCAATATGGGCTGCATTAGGGGCTTATATAGCCCATTTATGTATAAATAAAAGAAATCTGCATGAAACAAAATATTTATTTTGACTAATAAAACCCCTGAAACATGTTCAAAAACAGATTAATCCATGTGTATCTAAAAGGTAACGTTCTACAAAACAGATGAAGATCTGATTCCATGTGTGCCCCAATGAAAGGAGAGTTTAATTCTACTTCCATTTAAATTTCAATATATATATTCCATCAAGTTTATAGATTATTTACAACAACAACAGTTAAGAGTAAGACGAACCCAGCAGGAAACAGGATATCCTCACTGAAATTTGGCCACATGCCATGCCCATTGCCATTGTCCTTGCCCCCCCGCCCCCCCTTCCTTTTCACATTTTATGATCCCCGATTCCCCCCCCCCCCCCCCCGGGCCCCGGCCCCCTAGCTGCAGCTTGCTGCTGTGTCAAACTAGCACTAGCAGCAGAAAATACAATGAAAATGTTTTTAGTCAATTGAAATAAATATTAGATCGCCGCGGGACCTACCTAGCTGGAATGGAAGTGAAGAAAGAAGATGTCCAAGATTCTTCTGCCGACGAGGAGGAGGGAGGACGAGTAGACTGGTGGCCCGTGACCGGCAGCGGCAGTGGTGTGAGGAGAGTAGACGACTGACACGGAGTGAAAAAAGAAGGCGCCAAACACCTGCAGCAGGGCTCAGGAGGATCCATTACCTCAAGCAAGAAGGGCGCGCAGGGTGCTGCAGGGGGAGGAAGGCGTCGTGACGTGAGCCATGGGCGGGACTTGGAGACCCGAGAGGCGGGGAGAGAGCGAAAGGAGCTGCAGAGGGAGGAAGCGGCATTCGTGACGTCGAGAGAGCGACAGGAACCGCTGGGAGGAGCCGCAGACGTAGGTAGGTGCAGCACGGACGGAGCACAAGTTAGAAGGACACCCCCTCCCCCCCAATATGGTTGCGTTTTCACCCGAGTGCCGGACGAGGCGGTCCCGCCCTCACTGGAGCCAGCCCAATGCAGCACAAGGAGGCCTCCCGCTGTAGAAAAAAAAACTTTGATCCCGTCCACTCCCTGCAGAGACAGCTGAACAACCAGCTCGCTAAATTGGTCAATAATTAACAACCGGCTCTGCAGAGCCGGAGCGAGCCGGCTCCAGCACACCACTGGCTTTGTCTTTTCTAGACAGTTCCTTGTCTTGCCTTGTCTTGTCTAGGTTCAAGTTCTAGTCCTGCTGCCTTGCTTTTCCTTGCCCCATTTGGATCGGGTCCTTGTTTCGTCTGCCTTGCCTTTTCCCTTGAGTCTTGCCTAATCTAGCCCTGTCCTGTCTAGCCTTGCCTTGTCTAGTCCTGCCTTGTTCAGTCTAGCCCTGTTCTGTCTAGTCTTGCCTTGATTCCTGCCTTGTGCCAGCCCGAGGGACTTGTCTGTCACAGCTCTGGCTGCAGTCCAAGGGCTCACCGTCCTGTGGTCGTGACACAGGTGCAATATCATAAATTATTGGAAATATTGACACAGCACTTAAAAACTGAATAAGCCTTCACTGGTAGCCATAAGAATATAGGAACATAAGAATAGCCAAACTGGGTCAGATCAATGGGTCCATCTAGCCCAGGAATCCAGTGGTGCTGGAGACGTAGAAGGGTGACATGATCATATTTTGGGGCATGGCAAACGATTCCTATTGTTAACAGATTAAAGATGCTTATGTAAAGCATTGATATTTTGATAATTCAGCATATATGATATTACAATAATAAAAGTGCGATAGGACATGCACATAAAAATGTGATAATGTTGCAGGCTCATCAAGGTATAAATGAACAGATCTGTCATAATACTAAAAACATTTCATTATATGAGAAACCTGAATTTTAAAAGAATGTTGCTTGTTGATTGACATATTTGAATGCGTTAACGAGTTTAACTGGGGAACGATGAGGTTGAGTGCAGTGGAAGGCCAACATGATATGCTGGTGGACCACGAAGTGATAATTTTGGCTAGGTTCAGGATGTGATGATGCATATAGCCAGAAAGTATCAAGGCAAGGCTGCAATGGAATAAAAGTCCAAAGAGCTAAGATGAGCAACCAGAAGGATATCATCTACATAATAGAAGGCACAAATGCCTAGGTCTTGAATTACTGTAGCCAGGGGAGTTAGAAGAATGTTGAAAAGAAGAGGAGTGAGAACAGAACCCTGTGTGATTCTACAGGGCAGCTGATGGGTAGTGGAAGAGGATGAAGCCAACATGAAAGCAAAAGAATGTTCAGCCAGGAATTAGGTAAACCACTGAAACACCTGCCCAGCCAGTCCTATTATCAGCAAGTTTTGCAAATAGAAGTCCATGGTTTCCAACTTGATAAGTGAAGATAGGTTCAAAAAGACTACTAATGCTAGCCTTACACCACTATCAAGAATGCTGTGGAGCTTGCTTAATAAGTCTGCCAAGATAGTCTCTGTGCTATGGCCAAGCTGGAAACTGGACTGATATGGATGCAAAATATCTGAAAAAAGACTACTAATGCTAGCTTTACACAATCAAGAATGCTATAGAGCTTGGTTAATAAGTATGCCAAGATAGTCTCTGTGCGCCAGGCTGGAAACTGGACTGATGTGGATGCAAAATATGTGAATGTTCCACATGATGTAGAAGTTAGCAAAAACTACTTTTTCAGCAAAGGTAGACATATCACAGATTAAAAACTGGTCTATAGTTTGAAGGCATAGTGGGGTCAAGGATTTGTTTCTTTAGAATGGAGTGGATGAATGTCTGCTTTCAGACAGAAGGAGCATCACCAGTTGCAAGACTGCGATTGACAGGCAATGCCAAAGGAAGTCGTCTTGATGTAGGAACATCAACTCACTTACAGTAGGGGTTCTCAACCTAATCCTTGGGAAACATTCAACCGGTTGGGTTTTCAGGATATCCACAATGAATATGCATTAAATAAATCTGCATGCATTTCCTCAACTGTATGCAAATTTATATATGCAAATCTACCTCATGCATATTCATTTTGGGTATTCTGAAAAGCTGACTGGCTAGGTTTGTCCCAAGGACTGGGTTAAGAATCCCTGACAGAAAGAATGGGATCAAGAGGATATGTGGAGGGTTTGGTGGATTAGATTAGCTTCATGAGGGAGAAACCTGGGGTCATGTTAAAAGAGGACTGAAGCTGCAGCAAGGTTATGAACTGAGCAAAAAAGTCACTGCCTCTGATATGTGTGGATGGGCCCAAACTAAAGGAGAACTGGTTCCCGTAGAAAGATGAAATGTATGATGTAGGCCAAGAATCTTGGAGTTTGAGCAAGAGCATCTGCAGACAAAGAAGCTGGGATGGATGTTTTAGGCCCCTCAGAGGTCAAATCAGATAGAACTGCAATAACTTATTTGGGCAACTGACAATTATTTAATCAGATCAGTACAGAAAGATTTCTGCTCCTCCTTCAACTTAGTGTGCTAAAATTCCCTACAATGAGTTAAACTGTCTGTAGTCCTAAATCATCCCCACAGTCATTCTGCCCTTCTCACTTGGCATTTAAGAAGTCAAAAATCTCCATGATACCAGAGATGGTGATAAGGAGGAAGGACATGCGAGATCTTTAGAAGAGCGAAGGAGCCCAATGCTGTCCGGAGTGTGGGATTCCACAGAGAGGCCTGTTCAAACAGAGGGAGAGACTCGACATCTGAGGGAAAGAGAGAGCCTAATGGTGGTAAGGAGAAGGGATCAATGTGTCCTACACCTTTAGTTGAATAGTAAAATCCCTCCTGCAGATGAAGAACTTCTGGGATGAAGAGACCAAAGGAAATCAAAAAGATATCAGGATACTGGCAGTGCAGAAAAAAGGGATATAACTAATTGTGCCAACCGGTGAATCCATATATAAAAATTCTTACTGTTAGAACAAAGTACAATGAACATATATTAAATTAATATGCCTTTAATTAAAACTCAAACTTTAGCAGTTATTTTACAAGGACTATAATAAACATCAAAACAAGGTCCATTCCAGTGTAATGGCTTTATCCTAGTGCAGTAGACAGCATATATTAATTATTTTGTACATTGACATGGAAGTCACCAACTTACCAAAAGTAACTGCAGGATCACTTTTTGTAAGAACAAAATTCTCACCATTGCTAAAAGTGAAACTAAGAAAGTGTAGTCATTGCAGTGCTGTTTTAAGGCTAGATGCCCATCCACTGACTGATTGACTAATGACATCAGTACACTGTATGCCATACAAGTTAACCACAATAAGATAATGTCTCATTTATGTTTAAAAATACATTTTATTGTATATAATTTTTGTGTCATATCAACTGTTATAGCAAAACGTGCTTACAAAAGCGCTATATAAAACTTACCAAAAAGAAAATCCACTCTATTAACTTAAAACTAATTCACTATCCTTACAATGTTTTCAAAATAACATCAGACAACTCTGACAATTAAATGTGTCAGAACAACTCACATACTAATCACCGTAACACAGTTAAGGCCCTGTTTACAAAGGCGTGCTAGTGTTTTTAGAGCACACCAACGTTTTAGATACTCATGATATTCCTATGGGTGTCTACACAGTTAGAACACACTAAAAACGCTAGCACGCCTTTGAAACAGGGCCCTTATTGTGATAAAATAATTTTTGTGAGTGCAGAAACAGCAAAATTAGGGGTCTTTTACTAAGGTGCGCTAACAGATTTAGCGCACGCTAAATGATAAGACACCCATAGGAATATAATGGGTATCATTTAGCGTGCTCTAAATCCATTAGCGCACCTTAGTAAAAGGACCGCTTAATTATATTTTATATGATTCTGTTAGCGTGACCTCAGATCTTTTTTCAACACCTGCAAAAATGACTTTATGACAACAATTTTGTAACAGTAATTAATGAGTCAGCTGTGGTGGCGTGAATAATTTAATTTTCTGCCATATGTAAATTAATTGTCAGGGTTGTGAGAAGCAGGAAGACAGATTTCAAACGCTTGACTCTTAAGATTGCATTATCTATAGATTAGGATTCATTATTAATAGAGTAAGATTTAAGATAGCAAATTATGAAGTGGCTATGAAAGTGATTATATATTTATGTATTTGTTAATCATTTAGTAGTTCTTGAAATGTAAGATGCTTGAAAGGAGCTTTTTTGCATAAATTATATTACATTGTTGCATTGCTATATTAAGTTGCCAATGCATAATTGAGTTTTGTATGTCATTAGATCCATCATATAAGAGAAGTATAGAGACAATGTCCAAAGACAAATTTTGGTATGTCACTTTTTACTTTAAATATTTTATATACAATTTATTTTGTTAAGAAACACTAATTTTTATGTTGTATGTATGTTTCTTAATGTTGCATTTATGTTTTATTTGTTTGTATGATGCAGCCTATTCAGCAAAACGTGGCCATGTCAGGTGTTCCCCCTGTAAGGATGTTTGCTGATGAAAATACTTGGTTTTTACCAACCTGATTCTTGTTTTCTGATAATATATCTTTTGCTCTTTATTGGTCCTGTAGAAGTTGCCTCTTTTGTGTTTGTGCTCCACAGTTAAAAAAATTAACGTATCCAAGTACGTTGGGGCTCTGCTGGAGAAAGTGTGAGAAGGAGGGTTCATTCCTACGTGTTTGGTGGACTTATCCTAAGATATAAAATAGTAGAAACTATTATAAACAATAAAATTGCAGAACACATAAATAAACATGGTTTAATGGGACAGAGCCAGTATAGATTCAGCCAAGGAAGTCTTGCATCACCAATTTTTTCAGCTGGGTGACTAGTGGACGTGAGGATTGCCTAGTGACTTGCCTGCCTGGTGTGAAGGTGGCGGACCTCACGCATCACCTAGATAGGATATTAGATAGTGCTGGGAAGGAGACAGCTGTCTTGTTACATGTGGGTACCAATGACATAGCAAAATGTGAGAGAGAGGTTCTGGAAGCCAAATTTAGGCTCTTAGGTAGAAAGCTCAAATCCAGATCCTCTAGGGTAGCATTTTCTGAAATGCTACCAGTTCCACACGCAGGTCCCAAGAGACAGGCAGAGCTCCGGAGTCTCAAATGTGTGGATGAGACGATGGTGCAGGAAGGAGGGTTTTAGATTTGTTAGGAACTGGGCAGCATTCTGGGGAAGGGGGAGCCTATTCTGAAAGGATGGGCTTCACCTTAACCAAGGTGGGACCAGGCTGCTGGCATCGGCATTTAAAAAGGAGAAAGAGCAACTTTTAAACTAGAAACGGGGGGAAGACCGACAGTCGCTCAAAAGCGCATGGTTCGGGATAAGGTATCTTTCAAAGATATCACCAAAACAAGGAAGATAGGGTATCCTGATAGTGAAGTTGCAAAAGAGACCGTAGTAGATTAGGTGTCCTTAAATAAAAATAAAAATCAGACAAAAGACTGCAAATTAATACTGTCAAGTACTAAGCATGATGTAAATAGGAACAACAAACATAGTTTGAAATGTCTATATGCGAATGCCAGGAGCCTAAGAAATAAGATGGGAGATTTAGAATATGTTGCACTAAATGAAAAATTAGATATAATAGGCATCTCTGTGACCTGGTGGAAGGAGGATAACCAGTGGGACACTGTCATACCGGGGTACAAATTATATCGTAGTGATAGAGTGGATCGAATTGATGGAGGGGTAGCATTGTATATTAATGAGGGCCTTGAATCAACTAGATTGAAAATTCTGCAGGAAACAAAACACTTCTTGGAATCACTGTGGATTGAAATTCCATGTGTAAAGGGGGAAAGGATAGTGATAGGAGTGTACTACCGTCCGCCTGGCCAGGATGAACAGACGGATGCAGAAATGTTAACGGAAATTAGGGACGCAAACAAACTTGGCAACACAATAATAATGGGTGATTTCAATTACCCCGATATTGACTGGGTAAATGTAACATCAGGGCACTCTAGGGAGGTAAAATTCCTTGATGAAATCAAGGACAGCTTTATGGAGCAGCTGGTACAGGAGCCGACGAGAGAAGGAAAAATTCTAGACCTAGTCCTTAGTGGAGTGCATGATCTGGTGCGGGAGATAATGGTGCTAGGGCCACTTGATAACAGTGATCATAATATGATCGGATTTGATATTAGCCTTGAAGTATACAAAGGAAATCAAATACATTAGCGTTTAACTTTAAACAAGGAGACTATGATAAAATGAGAACGGTGAAAAAAAAACTTAGCGGAGCGGCTGCAAGGGTCAAAAATTTACATCAGGCATGGATGCTGTTCAAAAATACCATCCTGGAAGTCCAGGCCAAATATATTCCGCATATTAAAAAAGGAGGACGGAAGACCAAACGACAGCTGGCGTGGTTAAAAAGTAAGGTGAAGGAAGCTATTACAACCAAAAGAAAATCCTTCAGAAAATGGAAGAAGGAACCAACTGAAAATAATAAGAAACAGCATAAGGAATGTCCAGTCAAATGCAAAGCGCTGATAAGGAAGGCTAAGAGGGACTTCGAAAAAAAAGATTGCGTTGGAGGCATAAACACATAGTAAAAGTTTTTTAGGTATATTAAAAGCAGGAAGCCGGCAAAAGAATCGGTTAGACCGCTAGATGACCGAGGAGTAAAAGGGGCGATCAGAGAAGACAAAGCCGTAGCGGAGAGATTAAATGAATTCTTTGCTTCGGTCCTCACTGAGGAAGATTTGGATGGGATACCGTGCCAGAAATGGTATTCGAAGCTGACAAGTCGGAGAAACTTACTGAATTCTCTGTAAATCTGGAGGATGTAATGGGGCAGTTCTACAAACTGAAGAGTAGCAAATCTCCTGGACTGGATGGTATTCATCCCAGAGTACTGATAGAAATGAAAAATAAGCTTGCAGAGTTATTGTTAGTAATATGTAATTTATCCTTTAAATAGAACACGGTACCGGAAGATTGGAGGGTGGCCAATGTAACGCCGATTTTTAAAAAAAAGGTTCCAGAGGAGATCCGGGAAATTATAGACCGGTGAGTCTGACGTTGGTGTCGGGCAAAATGGTAGAGACTATTATTAAGAACAAAATTACAGAGCATATTCAAAAGCATGGATTCATGAGACAAAGTCAACATGGATTTAGTGAAGGGAAATCTTGCCTCACCAATCTACTACATTTCTTTGAAGGGGTGAACAAACATGTGGATAAAGGGGAGCCGGTTTGTACTGTGTATCTGGATTTTCAGAAGGCGTTTGACAAAGTACCTCATGAAAGACTCCAGAGGAAATTGGAGAGTCATGGGATAGGAGGTAGTGTTCTATTGTGGATTAAAAACTGGTTGAAAGATAGAAAACAGAGAGTAGGGTTAAATGGTCAGTATTCTCAATGGAGAAGGGTAGTTAGTGGGGTTCCCCAGGGTCTGTGCTGGGACCGCTGCTTTTTAACATATTTATAAATGACCTAGAGATGGGAGTAACTAGTGAGGTAATTAAATTTGCTGATGACACAAAGTTATTCAAAGTCGTTGAATCGGGGGAGGATTGTGAAAAATTATAAGAGGACCTTACGAGACTGGGCATCTAAATGGCAGATGACGTTTAATGTGAGCAAGTGCAAAGTGATGAATGTGGGAAAGAGGAACCCGAATTATAGCTACGTCATGCAAGGTTCCACGTTAGGAGTCACAGACCAAGAAAGAGATCTAGGTGTGGTCGTTGATGATACGTTGAAACCTTCTGCTCAGTGTGCTGCTGCGGCTAAGAAAGCAAATAGAATGTTAGGTATTATTAGGAAAGGAATGGAAAACAAAAATGAGGATGTTATAATGCCTTTGTATCGCTCCATGGTGAGACCGCACCTCGAATATTGTGTTCAATTCTGGTTGCCACACCTCAAAAAAAATACAGTGGAATTAGAAAAGGTGCAGTGAAGGGCGACGAAAATGATAAAGGGGATGGGACGACTTTCCTCTGAGGAAAGGCTAAAGCAGCTAGGGCTCTTCAGCTTGGAGAAAAGGTGGCTGAGGGGAGATATGATAGAGGTCTATAAAATAATGAGTGGATTTGAACGGGTAGATGTGAAGCTTCTGTTTACGCTTTCCAAAAATACTAGGACTAGGGGGCATGCGATGAAGCTACAATGTATTAAATTTAAAACGAATCGAATAAAATTTTTCTTCACTCAACGTGTAAATAAACTCTGGAATTCGTTGCCAGAGAATGTGGTAAAGGCGGTTAGCTTAGCGGAGTTTAAAAAAGGTTTGGACGGCTTCCCAAAGGAAAAGTCCATAGACCATTATTAAATGGACTTGGGGAAAATCCACTAGTTCTGGGATAAGCAGTATAAAATATTTTGTACTTTTTTGGGCTATTGCCAGGTATTTGTGACCTGGATTGGCCACTGCTGGAAACAGGATGCTGGGCTTGATGGACCTTTGGTCTTTCCCAGTTTGGCAATACTTATGTACTTATGTATTCCTTTAAAGGCGTGAATAAACATGTTGATAAAGATGAACTGGTTGATGATGTATATCTAGATTTTCAGAAAGCTTTTGACAAAGATCCTCATGAGACACTCCTGAGAAAATCAGAGTCATGGGATAGGAGGCAATGTTCTGTTGTGGATTAGGAATTGGTGATTGGACAAAAAACGGGGTGAATGGTGGAGTGCCACAGGGATCTGTTCTGGGACCGGCGCTATTTAACATATTTATAAACTATCTGGAAATCAGAACGATGAGTGAGGTGATTAAATTTGCACAATCCACAAAACTATTCAAAGTTCTTAAAACACATGCGAACTGTGAAAAACTGCAGGAAGACCTTAGGAATTTGAAAGACTGGGCATCCAAATGGCAGATTAAATTTAATGTGGAGAAATCTAAAGACATGCACATTGGGGAGAATAATCCAAATCATAGTTTCCTGGTGCTAAGGTCCACCTTGGGGGTCAGCACCCAAGAAAGAGATCTAGGTGTTATTGTAGACAATACGCTGAAATCTTCTGCCCAGTATGCACTGTCGTCCAAAAAAGCAAACAGGATGCTAGGAATTATTAGGAAACAGATGGTAAATAAGACCAAGAATACTATAATGCCTCTATCACTTCATGGTGCGACCTCACCTTAAGTATTGTGTTCAATTATGGTCGCCATATTTCATAAAAGAAATAGCAGAATTAAAAAAAGTTCAAAGAATGGCGACCAAAATGATAAAGGAGATGGAACTCCTCTTATATGAGGAAAGGTTAAAGAGGTTAGGGCTCTTCAGCTTGGGAAAAAAGAGATGGCTGAGGGGAGATATGACTGAGGTCTACAAAATTCCGAGTGGAAGTGAATTGATGATTTACTCTTTCAAAAAAGTACAAAGACTAGTGGATAGTTACATTGAAATACTTTTAAAACAAATAGGTGGAATTATATTTTCACTCAACCCCCCCCCCCCCCCACCATTTTACAAGGCTGCGCTAGCGGCTGCCACTCAGTAATGCCGACATAGCCCATTCGAAGTGAATGGGCTGTGTCAGCATTACAGTGCGGCTTTGAAAAAGGGGTGGGGGGGGTCAATGAATAGTTAAGCTCTGGTACTCATTACTGGAGGATGTAGTAACAGCGATTAGAATAGCTGGGTTTAAAAAGGTTTTGGACAAGTTCCTGCAGGAAAAGTCAATAGCCTGCTATTGAGACAGACCTGGGGAAGCCACTTTTTTACCCTGGGATCGGTAGCATGGAATATTGCTACTATTTAGGATTCTGCCAGGTACCTGTGACCTGGATTGGTCACGGTTGGAAACTGGATACTGGGCTTGATGGACCACTGGTCTGACCCAGTATGGCTACTCTTATGGTCTCATGTACAAGCATTCTGGAGGGCTATCAATAGTTCTCTCAGGGGTCCTTTTATTAAAGGGTTGGTGCACAGCAACAGGCTTGCCACGTGCCAATCCAGAACTACCGCTATGCTACCACAGGAGCCTGGTGGTAGTTCCCACCCCTAGCGTGCACCATTTCTGGTGGTACAAAAATATTTTCTATTTTTGTAGCACTGGTGCTTACCCAGAAGAATCGCACTGCTTGGTTACCACCAGGTTAGTGCAAAAAATGGCAGTAAGGCAAGTGGTTCACTTACCACACAGCCATTCTTTTTGAGAAAAAAAAGACTGTCTTTTACCCGCTGCAGTAAAAGGAGATGTCAGCGTGCATCAAAAACACACGCTGATGCTAGAGCAGGCCCTCTTTTACCGCAGCTAATAAAAGAACCCCTCAATGAATTCTGTCATGTTAACTTGTGTTTGAATCCCTGAATTTTTCCTCTTGGCATGTTACTAGACATTGAAGATGTCCACAAGTGTAAATTTATCTCTTTGGGTGCTGCACATTGGAAAAAGACAACCCTACCTAGAATTCAACAATGAGAAACAAGAGTTCTTAAATAGGATTAAAAGAAAAGTTCACAGCTATTCATAAGATAAATATAACAAGTCTGCAGGTTTATGGGGGATACTCTTAAGCTACTTTTCAGGAAGTATGTTTCACTCAGAACTAGGGAGACCAAAGGAGTACAGAATTCTGAGTACTATAAGAAGTCGATGTTCTTTGTTTGGATTTTGTTAATAAAAATTAAATTTCCAAAAAACAAAGAACCCCCAAAACAGTCCTTTGGCATGTCCTTCCATAAATGTTTTTGCTTATATAATGTCTCATTTAAAATATTTGATTACACTGCATCATTTCCTGCTAATTTCTTTGCAAGTGCTCAACTGTAATATAAAGGTACTAATGCTCTCTTCAGCTGCCTATAATTGTCTCACTGATATTTCAGACCTGTGCTCTTTTCATCCCTTAATTGCCTTTTCACCCTTTTATCCCTTTCATCTCCTTCTATATCTATTTTCAGCGTAATCTTTCCTCTCTATAATGTTGCTCAACTTTCCACTTTATTTCTGTGTTGTAATTCACTCAGCTAACAGTCTCAGAACACAACTTAAATTTGTAATGGCCTCCTAGATCAATATGTTATTAAATCAGCAATTTTTACAAGCTACCGCAAACTACTACTACTAGTAATCATTTCTTACTGCGCTACGAGACATATGCAGCACTGTATACAAACATGTATGTAATAATCCCTGCTCAACAGAGTTTACAATCTATCCAAAACAAACAGGACAAATAAGAAACTAGGGGGTTTCATTTATTATGAAAGTGATTAAAACAAAATGGGTATTAAACGGGTGAATAATGGGATGGGGCCCTTTTACTAAAATGTGTTAAGTTTTGATCTTAACACGCGATAACACTGAATTTTAACACGTGGCAAGCCCAAAAGTAACACTGCATCAAGATGGGGTTTTCCTCCAATTTTTTATTGCAGGTCATGTGTTAGCATTTGGATTATCAGGCGGTACCTGCCTGAGTTAATGCACATTAACAGTACAATAGCCAGTTAGTGTGCAGTAAGTATAACTGGCAAAACATTTGCAGGCCCACTATCCACCCTTCTCACCCCCCTCAATGAAAAATTTAGAAAAATTCAGCAATGCACAGTTTAATGCACAGAAACATGCAAACAACTGAAAGCGCCTTAATGCAACCGCACAATAGCCTCTTTCTGCACATTAAACTATGTTAGGGGCTTAATACCCTTTAGTACAAGGCCCCTAAGAATTAAAAACAACCGCACAATAGCCTCTTTCTGCACATTAAACTATGTTAGGGGCTTAATACCCTTTAGTACAAGGCCCCTAAGAATTAAAAACAGCCTTAAAAAGGTGGATTTTTAGCTCTAACATTAATTTAGCCAGCTTTTCTCAACTTACAGATTGTTGGGACATCTGTTTCTTCTTTTTTTCTGTACAATAATCCTGACCAAGCTTTCCTCTACTATTTCTTTTTGTCTTATGTGCATGGTCTGCAAATACTGCATTGTGGGCTTCTTTTACAAAGCCACACTACCAATTCTTGATCCGTCAAATGAAAGAAAGCCCATTTCCTATGGGCTTCCTCTCATTTGCTGCACAGAAATCGCTGGCACAGCTTTGTAAAAGAAGTCCTGTATGCCATATATTGAATAAAATTAAAATTTGTAAGAGTTTTCTTTTGCATCAATTCCATTAATTTATATTTTTCATTCATTACCTTGGTTGAATCTCTTCATAAAGGCAGTTAATAAATCCCCAATAAATAAATAAAGCAGAAAGCAGGAGAGTCCCAGAGGTTGTCGTGATGGTGATGGCCTTTCAGAGCTTCTGAGTGGCCCAAGTCCATTGTGTACTCAAGGTGTATTGAGCTTGTCTCATTTTGAGACATCTATAACATGAAGACTGTTGTAGTGATTCAAAGTTTTATTTCAATAAAATGATCAACCCATGGGTCTCATGGACAGGTTGGACTTCTTGATGCACCATCAATAGTGTCAAAGCTTCAGAATTACATCAAGCAAAGAACTGTTCCATCCATTAATTGAATCTCCTTATGAGCTACTCCTTGTAGGCTGCCATTGACAAAGACACAAAGGGCATAGTAGGTATGGTGTGACATATAATAAACAGAGGACATGCCCTGACCTGATCTGACCACCAGAGGTAGTTCTCCTGGTGGAAGGCTGGTGTAATAGCCTGAAGTGGCCACTAGAGGGCGATCAGGAGTTGAAGTGACTTACTTAGTGGGGAACGGCCATTAGAGGGCACTCTAATATTAAAGGGGCTTTGTTATCCTATGGAGGCCACTAGAGGGAGACCTAGAGAGAACCCAGACCCAGCTAACTGGGGGGAGGGAAGTAGGGTACCCTTGCTAAATGGAGAAGGGGAGGGTCCTAGCAGGGGGAAGGAAGTAGTTCCCTGTAGGAGATAAGCCCAGTGGGTAAGGTTCTGGACTTTTCCAGAACCACAAGGGTGGGGCTAAAAGGCCGCCCTTTAAGAAGGCACTTCCCCAGAAGGAGGTCAGAAGGGGAAGGGACCTCCAAGAAGAAAGGAAGGATGGACGCCAAATAGAGAGAAATAGATCAAGTCAGGCTGGAAACCCCAGGGCCCAGTCCCCAAAGGAAAGTATCCATAAAGAACTGAAAGCCAAGGTACTTACCCAGATTCCAGGAGAAGAGTTAAGGGTAAAGAAGAGATGGCTCCTTGTGTGAAGGGAACACAGGGCCAGTTGAACTCAGAATAGTATCTGGACTAACAGCTAGGAGTGGAGGACAGGATTGTGAAGTTGAGATCAACCTGTCCAAGGGGTGAAGGCTGTTCTAAACTGAGACCCAAGTCTCTCGGAAGAGGGCTCAGTTGAAAAAAGTTAGATGAACTGCTTGTTGAAAGAAGAATAACCCCTACAGAGTGAGAACTGCACTCTAGTTGGAAACAGTTTGCATATTGATTGGTTAATTTGCATATCCTGTGAAGCCTGGTCATCAAGTGGTATTCCACAGACAGATCGCCAGGCGGCACAAGGAGGGTAACAGAGCTGTGGCCTGTACTGGGAAAAACTTGAGAGGGGGATGGAATGACTGAAGTTAGGAAGAAGTCACCCTGAGGGTACGGAGGACCTGGTGAACCAGGATCGAGTCCACTGCTGCGTAATGGTCGGCAGTGAAATAAGATCCTAGGGAACCGGGTTCAATTCCCTCTGCAGTTCTCTGTAACCCTGGGCAAGTCACTTAGCCCTCCATTACCCCAGGTACAATATACTTAGATTGTGAGCCTATCAGGGATAGTTCAAGTACCTGTATAGTTATGTAAACCGCCTCGATGCGTGCTTCGAAAGAGGCAGTATATCAAATTGATAAACTTAAACTTAGACCCCTATCCCTAAGAATGAAGCTATGAGCAACCATAATTGAGAGCTGTTTCTGAGCCCTCTCGTAGAGGTGAAGCTTTCTCAATGGTTCTGGGAAATGTCCTGACTGAATCCTGAAGCTCTAAGGGCCAGGATACCCCAAATTGGGAGAGGTCTCCTCACAAGTTTGTTTAATGTACTTTCCTACTGACTGTGTGGATGGAAAGTTCTTGATCTATAACACCCCCTACTGGAAAGAAGGAGCATTACAAGTGTGCCTCCTACTGGAAATGGAGAACATGACAGGCCACATCTTCCTGAATGATTTGTGTTCTTGAAGGCTGTTGCATCCCCTCTTGATACCAAGTTTCAGTGTTCCCGATGTCATGCTCCAATGAAGCACAATGTTGAGGCACCCCATCCTTCATCCTGTGTGCAGCAGCATGAGACCTCGACACTGATAAAGACAAGGATGAATCCTTCCTCTTCTTCAGGCAGGAATTGGAGGATGATCAATCCTAATGTCCTCTATTGATGCTCAATGTCAAAGACTTCTGATTCATCCCCAGAATCTGATGCACCTCCTGGACCCATGAAAACCAGTTTCTCTAATGTCAATGTCTAATGTCTCTTTTATCACATATCTTCCAAGTATCCTACATACTGCAGAACTTGAACAGTTCTAGTATTTTCAGCACTCATTCCTTATTTCCTTCCTTTCCAGTCTTCTCTCCGTATCATCTTTCATTGCCCCATTTGTTTTCTATCTTTTTCCCTCCCTTCTTCTTTTCTCTTCAAATTTACCCCAGGTTTGTTTCTCCCACCCCACCTCCTCCAGTTCTACCCCCTCCTTCTCCTCATCCTGTTAGGATGCACTGACCCAATGCTACTAATTTTATGCCTGTTGCTAGACTTTAAGTAGTTTACAGGGGCCCATCTGAACACTGCAATAAAAACTAAGAATATAAAAACTGTCATACTGGGTCAGACTGAAAGTCCATCTGGCCCAGTATTCTGCCTCAACAGTAGCTAATCCAAGTCACAAGTACTTGGCAGAATCCCACAAAAGTAGCAAGATTCCATGCCTCTGACCCCAAGGATAAGTAGTGGCTTTCCCCATATCTATCTTAATAGCAATTAATGGATTTTTCCTACAGGAACTTGTCCAAACCTATTTTAAACCCAAATACACTAAATGATTTTATCACATCCTCCGGCAATGAGCTCCAGCACTTAACTGTATCAAGCCAAATCAATAAGACCAATTTTCTTTCAGTGGGAGCTTTGAAGATATTGTGAACAAAAATCGGGAGCGAACATTTAAAAAGGAATACAAGATGCAGACCTTTTAGTAGAAAAAAAGTTGTTTGGGTACGTTCCCAATCAGTATGGAAACAACCGATTTTACAGACTATAAGTACTGCTGGATACAAGATGTATATACATTTGAAAAAAGGGATTTTTAAGCATGTTTATCTGTAAAATAAGGTGTTTTCTTTAAATAGTCTTCTAACAGTAAAGTATTTACTAATGTAGGGATGCTAGCAATAAGCGGTATACTCTCACAAATTTTATATCATTTATTTTTAACCGTGATAAAATCATTTTACACTTTACATGTTCTTCAAACTATAAATTACCAACCCATCATACCTTGGGGCATGAAATTTTACTATAGTATTTGTTTTTAACCCAAAAACAAGCACATGAATGAGTTACATAACACCAATGAGTTAGGAATCATCCAGCAACTGGAGATATCATATACAGTAGGGGTCTTTTTACTAAGCTGTGGTAAGCACTAACATGTGCTTGCCGCAGCAAAAAAATGCCTTACTGTAGGGTGCGCTCAAGCGCCCTGTGGTAATTTTGTGATCGGCGCATGCTTCCCACACACTAAAAAACAGATTTTAATTTTTAGTGCTGGGGGCGTGTTGGGGGAGCAGAGAGTTGGCATGTTCTGTGCTAATCAGTTAGCGCAGCTACATTGCCATGTGCTAACCGATTAGCATGTGATTACTGCATGAGCCCTTACCACCTACAAAATAGGCCATTCACCAAAGTTGAACACAGAATCAAACCCCACAGTGAATTCCTAACCATGCCACCAATCTCCCCCTCCTCTCAACTCATGGGGAGCAGGGTTTTTTTTTTAATTCCCTTATTTTGATCCAGCTCTCTCCATTCAGAGTGTGTGCGCATCATGGATCCCACAAGTTTTAACCCTTCAGTGAATTAATCCACTCAGATTCTATTTATGATGCTTAAAAAAATTGGTGCCGAAAAAAATATGCCTAGGCATATTCTATAAACTATGCCTAAAATTAGGCGTGGTTTATAGAATATGTCTAAATTTAGGCATAGTTTATAGATAAGCCCAGCACATGTTTCCTGTGACTATATTTAGTTACAGCCATTTATGCCAACTAAAACCTGGTGTAAATACAGATGCCTAAGTTATGTGCGGAACGGGAATATTCTATAACACTGTGTAAATTCTAGGAATGCCCACGACCCGCCTATGCCCTTTCACAGCCATGCCCCCTTTTCAGATCTGCATTTTAGAATTTACGCACATCACTTTATAGAATATGCTTAGAAAGTCGTGCGTGTAAATTCCATTGAAGCCAATTAGTGGTAATAATTGCTTGTTAAGTAGCAATTATCTGCGCTGATTGACTTGTTAAGCTAATTAAGTTGTGTGCGCAAAAGTGAACACAAGGAGAAAATAGATCTTACATGCTAATTTGTTTTCCTTTAGCCCCTCCGGACCAGCCCAGAAAATGACTAATGGATCGTGCATGCCTTCCAGCAGGTGGAGACTGAGAACTCCAACTCTGGTGAGAGGCAGTAAGAGTCCTGGCCAGCTAGAGCTAAACTCAGTATTATCCTAACAAAGCAGGAGAGAAAAAGAAAGAGCAACATCTGTGCAGCCGGCAAACGTGAATAGCCACTCATGATGCACAGGTAGTCTGAATTATTAATCACTTCAGGGCTTTTTTTCTTAAGAAACAAAAGGCAAAGTAGAAGTGCATGAAGCCATGGAGGAAACATGTAAAGAAGCCCTGACGTCCAAGGCTGAATGACAGCGCTGTCTGCCTTGCAACTGAAGAACCGCGGCTCTTTGAAACTGAGACTTGTCACCATAAGATCCATGACAGGAAGTTTCCAGTGACTGAGAACGGGTCGAGAGTGTGACGACTGAGAAAGTCCGTCTGAACATTCACTGACCCTGGCAAATGAGCCGCCGAAAGTCCCAAGAGGTGAAGTTCCAACCTAAGCACGAGAAGAGCCGTCTCCTGTGCCAACAGACGACTCCTCATCGCTCCTTGTTGCCGTTTCCTACGCCAATAGAAGACTCCTTATCCCTCCTTGTCGCATTGTCAGATATGACTCGCACTGGTTTGCCTTCGAGCAGGTGCCGAAAAGCCTCTAGGGCCAATCGAACTGCTCTGGTTTCCAACAGATTGATCAAGCAGCATGCTTCCTCCTGGGATCAAACACCTTGCGCAAGGTTCCCATTTAGTGAGCTCCCCTGAGACTGACATTGGTGGTCACTATTATCCACAGAGGAGGATCCAAGGGAACTCCTTTGGTCAGACTGGCTGCCTGGAGCCACCAACTGAGACTCCTGTGCTACAGAGCACTGAGCGACAATCTGACCAGTAAAGAATCCATCTGCGGAGACTATCAGAACAAGAGGGACTTCTAAAGAGGTCTCATATGTACCCTGGCCCAAGAAACTACATCTATCGATGACGCCATGGACCCCAGGACCTGAAGATAGTCTCCCGCACACAGAACTGCCTTTCACAGGAGAGTACGAAATACAGTACTGCCTTTTGCATGAATCTGATCTTGAAGTTTGAGAATCCTGCACTCATCCCTGAAGGGTGTCAAATGACACCCTGAAATAATCAAAAGTCTGGGATGGCAACAAGTGACTCTTGAGAGGGTTTACCACTCAACCTAGGGACTGTAGAAAATGGATCACCCAAGTAGTGACTTGAAGACTACTGATCAAGTCATCATCCAGGTAAGGATGCACTAAAACCTGCTTCACTTGTGCACATCCATTTCTTTAAAAAAAAAACTGCTTTTTAACCGCTGCGGTAAGAAAGGCATCAGTATGCATCAAAAACGTGTACCAACACCAACACAGGCCCCCTTTTGACGCAGCTTCGTAAAAGGACCCCATGGAGGGGCATAATTGAACGAAAACGCCTATCTCCATGGGCGTTTATCTCCGAGAACGGGTCAGTGAAGGGGCGGACCGAAACGTATTTTCGAAAAAAATAGACGCCCATGTTTTATTCAACAATGTGTGAGCTGGGCGTTTTTGTTTTTCAGCGATAATAGAAAATGAAAGCGCCCAGCTCAAAAACGAATAAATCCAAGACATTTATTCGTGGGAGGGGCCAGGATTCGTAGTGCACTGGTCCCCCTCACATGCCAGGACACCAACCGGGCACCCTAGGGGGCACTTTTACAAAAACAAAAAAAAAGGTAAAAGAGCTCCCAGGTGCATAGCACCCTTCCCTTGTGTGTTGAGCCCCCCAAATCCCCCTCAAAACCCACTGCCCACAAGTCTACACCATTACTATAGCCCTAAGGGGTGAAGGGGGGCACCTACATGTGGGTACAGTGGGTTTGGGGGGGTTGGACGACTAATAAGCATTAAGCAGCACAATTGTAACAGGTAGGAGGGGATGGGCCTGGGTCCACCTGCCTGAAGTCCACTGCACCCCCTAACAACTCCTCCAGTGACCTGCATATTGCTGCCAGGGAGCTGGGTATGACATTTGAGGGTGAAAATAAAAATGTGTGAAACATCATTTTTTTGTGGTGGGAGGGGGTTAGTGACCACTGGGGGAGTCAGGGGAGGTCAACCCCGATTCCCTCCAGTGGTCATCTTGTCATTTAGGGCACTTTTTGGGGCCTTATTCGTGAAAAAACAGGGTCCAGAAAAAGTGTCCTAAATTCTAGCTAAAAACGCATACTTTCTTCCCATTATCAGTGAAATGCGCCCATCTTTGTTCGGCAGATAACCACGCCCCAGTTCCGCCTTCGCCACACCTCTGACACGCCCCCATAAACTTTGTCCGCATCCGCGACGGAGTGCAGTTGAAAACGTCCAAAAATCGGCTTTCGATTATACCGCTTTATTCGTTTTTGTGAGATAAACGTCCATCTCCCGATTTAGGTCGGAACTTGGGCGTTTTTCTCGTTCAATTATAAGCTGGTTAGTGTCCCAGCAGTTCTATGCAACTGATATATTTTAAGTGCTTTTAAGTGTCATCTGCATACACACTACAGTAGATGATGTGCATGGTCAATGCGGTAAATTATACTGGTATACCCAATATACATATTGTTATTCCATAGTTCACAGATGTGGTGACAATTTTGGCTCGAGACTTTAAACTTAGTCCTTTATAGTTGTGGGTACGGCATTGTTTAATCTGCACTGGTATTAGTGAACAGCCAGATTGCTGTCATTTCATATGTGGTTTGGGGCTGCGGAAGACCTGAGCTGGATAGACTTGGGGTAGCTGCAGGTGAATAGACTGGACAGCAACCCACAACAGCCCATGGATGCTCACAAAATGGGAGTGTGACAGTACATATATAGGTTCTTGGGCTTGCAATTGGAACCTCTTTTCTCCTATATCACCTCTTTATATGAACTCTTTTCAGTGTGCACCTATAGGTCTGATCTGCATGTCTGATATGGGATGATTCAGGGGCCAGGCTAGGGACGTTTAGCAATCTCCGGTAAGGATATGAGTTCTCCTTCAGTACATATGTTATCTGTATTTGAAAATACACACGACCCTCATGAAACTGGTTGACAAAGAGGCATATTTTCAAAGCACTTTGGGAGGCTAAGTTCCATAGGTTTCTATGGAACTTTGGGAGGCTAAGTGCTTTGAAAATGAGCTTGTATGGGAGCCCCGTGAGGGAAGTAAATACCATGAAGAGTTTTCTAACAGATACTGGTCAGACTGAAAAAGGGTATCTCCATCATCTATAGGGGGATCATTTTGATTAGGTGTTCTATTCCACAGTTATTTCTATTCCGCTTTTAACTTGCGATTCAAAACGGATCACAGAGCAAAGAGACATCCCAACTGGATAGAATTATATTAAAATCATTAATCTAATCTTAATAAAAAAAAATATCCAAGTCATTTTTATAAAACATAACACTAAGAAACAAACAAATAAGTTTTTAAGACCTTTCAAAAAGAACTGTAAGGAGTAGTTAAGCGAATTGTTGTAGATAGACTATTATTGCATATATTTGTTCCTTGAAAGACAAAAGCATGTTTCCAAACAGACTGCATATTTTTTACAGAAGGGACATAGAGAGACAGATTTTTAGAACTCCTTAGATGTCTTCTATGACTTGGAAATATAAGCAAGTTTCCTACCATAACTGAATTAGCACTATGAATATTTATAGACCAGACAGGCTATTTTAAATTGAATATGAGGTTCTAATCTTAGCCAATGTAAGTTATTCAACAGGGGGCTAACTTCAAAAAACCTGATCTAAAGATTAATCTAGCAGTTATCTTGTTGGGCTGACTGGATGGACCGTTCAGGTCTTTATCTGCCGACATATATTATGATAAGCTGTATTCGGCAGATGTTGGAGTCGCTGTATTTGTTGTTTATTTATGCAACAATAAAAAGAATTACAATAATCCAATGAAGAAGGCTAATAGGGACTGGGGATAGGCCTTCTTCATTATGTCTCTCCTTCAAGTCTCCACTAGTCTCTCTCTCACTTGCTTCCAGTCTCCATGACTTCCTCTGATCACTCCACCACCACTAGCCCCATCGCTATAATCTGTTCTGCTTCTGGTCTGCCCAGCTGCTTCTTATCCCACCCCAACAGCTACTGCTTCTTCCATCCCCTGCAGCTCCTGATCCTGCTACTACCATGTCTGCAATCTCTATATTCTGCTTGCATAAATGATAGCAGAATAAAAAGACATTTTTCTCTTCTCTGTAATGATCTCATGGACCCTCAGGGTTCTGCGGACCACAGACTGGGAACCACTGTCACAAAAGTAAAGATAGAGATCCGAGGACAGAAAATGTGCTGGAAAGAGTCTGGAGATATTGATTGGCAGGGGTAACTGTGATAGAAATAAGAAATGGAAGACGGGTATGATGAGGAATAGAGTAAGATGTTTAAGAACTATCAGAACTCAACAAACGAATACGAGATTGACAAGATATTACCGGTCCCAGTATGGTATACTAATATCAGATCAGTAGTAAATAAAGTAGACCTCATTAGAGAGTTTTGTTATGGACAAGCAGCTGGTTCTCCTCCTCTTGACAGAACTTGGCTGAAAGATACTGATGCTAGCTTAATAAATACACTTTGCCCTTTTGGTTATGCTATCCATCATGTGGTAAGGGAAAAAGGCAGTTAGGATCTATTAATGTATATGCTGGGCATGAGCTTTCCTATTTGTAGGAGGAGCTGTGTCCACATTCTTTGATTCTGTACATAACCACTGTAGTGTAAGGCTGAGGGACCACTCCTTCTGGCCACCTACATCTCTGCTGATTCCCCTCATACTTAATGTTTAGGAAGACCAGCCTGAGTGTGCCCAGAAGGTCCAGAAGCAGCAACAGAAAAAATACTTCTCTGAAGTGCTGAGGAAGGAATTGTGATTTTTGGAAAGTGTTTCTGTGAGTGTCTTGAAAGAGATTGGAGGAGTCTGGGGAATTCAGCTCAGGTCTTGAAGAAAAGAAGCAGAGGTCTGTCTACCCAAGACCCCAGAAAAGGAACCTAGAAAGAGATCAGAAGAAGGGATCTCATTTTGTACCCATAGCATAGTAACATAGTAAATGACAGCAGATAAAGACCTGAACGGTCCATCCAGTCTGCCCAACAAGATAAACTCATTTTACATAGTATGCGATACTTTATATGTATACCAGAGTTTGATTTGTCCCTGCCTTTCTCAGGGCACAGACCGTAAAAGTCTGCCCAGCACTGTTCCTGTACTAAAAATTCTGAAGCTAATGTCGAAGCCCCTTAAAATTCACACTCCAGCCCACCCATATCTATTCAGCCACGATCAGGGTGCAGACCGTAGAAGTCCGTCCAGCACTGGATTTACTCTCCAATTACCGGTATCACCACCCAATCTCCGCTAAGATTCCATAGATCTATTCCTTCTAAACAGGATTCCTTTGTGTTTATCCCACGCATGTTTGAATTCCATTACCGTTTTCATCTCCACCACCTCCCGCGGGATGGCATTCCACATATCTACCACCCTTAACGTGGAAAAAATACTTCCTGACATTACTCTTGAGTCTGTCTTCCTTCAACCTCAATTCACGTCCTCTAGTACTACCACCTTCCCATATCCAGAAAAAGTTCATTTGCAGATTAATACCTTTCAAATATTTGAATGTCTGAATCATGTCACCCCTGTTTCTCCTTTCCTCCAAGATATACATGTTCAGGTCAGCAAGTCTCTCCTCGTACGGTTTGCAATGCAAATCGCATACCATTTTTGTAGCTTTTCTTTGCACCACTTTCAGTCTTTTTACATCTTTAGCAAGATACGGCCTCCAAAACTGAACACAATACTCCAAGTGGGGCCTCACCAATGATTTGTAGAGGGGCATCAACACCTCCTTTCTTCTGCTGGTTACACCCCTCTCTATGCAGCCTAGCATCCTTCTGGCCTTGTCACATTGTTTCTTCACCTTCAGATCCTCGGACACCAACACCCCAAGGTCTCTCTCCTGAGTCAAGCTAACTAAATTCTCCCCTCCTATCCGGTATCTCTCTTTTGGGTTTCTGCACCCCAAATGCTTCACTCTGCACTTCTTGGCATTAAATTTTAACTAAGTATTACAACAAAAAACCACAACTAACTGCAGTAATATATATCATCATCCATTCCTTCTTACTTCTTGCTCTCTTCTGCTTTATTCCCTCACTCTCCCCCCTCTTCTTTCAAGTACCTGTCCATCTCCTTCCACAGGTCAGTTTACCCCTCTCCCATTTTTTCCTGTCTTCTCTCTCTTTCTTACCTATCCCAACCAGCTTCTCTGTCTCTCTCCTTTACCTCCAACAATTCTTCCATACTAGCTTATGTTCCTTTTCCTCTCCATCTCCCTCCTTGCAATGGATCTCTATTATCTCCTCCCCATTTCTTTCTCTTGGATTATTCTTCATCTGTGTCACCTTTCCTCATTGGATTCCTTTCTATCATCCTATTCCCAGGTTCATGTTCTTTTTAGGTTTTAGGACATGCTCAACTCACTTATTCCTCAAACCTCCACTCTCACTAAGTTTACTACAGCTTATAATATTCTCCTTAAAGATTTTGCGATTGTAATTGTAATTATTTACTATGTAAGCCGCATTGAGCCTGCAATGTGTGGGAAAGCGCGGGGTACAAATGTAATAATAATAATAATAATGATAATAATATATTTTTATATTTTTTAAATATGCTTATATTGCTCAGTAACTGGGTATATCATGCTGGGCTGGCTGACTGACAGTCCTAAATTGCTTTATACCCGACCAGACATCATAGCACCAGTGCCTCCTCCCTACCACTAATCCTGCAATAGTAATATTACAGGGAATTCTCATACATCAATGAACAATAACTAAAGTTTCAGAAAAAACCTCCAGAATAAACCTCAGCATAGGGTGGGCTACTTATCTTGGTGAAGAGGTGGTAGTTGGTATAAACTGGTCCAGCAGGGACCCCAGTATATTTGGTGACGTGCAGTGAAATAAAAGTGCCTTAAAGAATGTTCCCTGTCTTCATTTTTGGTTCCCTACATGCAAGCATGTTTCGCTGGAGAGCGTCTTCAGGGGAACGCTAGTCAGAAAATAACAAAACAGTTAATAAAATTCAACTGGCGTCATGCTCACAGATCCAATCTCATATTTTAACTGTGATATAAGCAATAAAAAAAACTAAAGCTTGAAAAAATCTTTGTAGGCTAACCTGTGGTGGGAACTGCCCAACTTCTACCTTCAACCGGCCGTGACGCCGGTGCATGCGCAGTAACATCACTCCTTGCCACTCCCCTTCCTTTTAAACCTTATGAAAGGTGAGTCACCTGTCGCGTTCTCGAGGACCCTGGCATTCTGTCAGGCTTCTTCCCCGGGAGCACTGGGTTTGTGAGTCCTTGGACCACTACCGTGGAGCGGCAGTGGCAGTCAAGGTCACCTTCAAGGTAGAGACGAGGCAAGACTGGACTGGAACCCCGAACTGGAGTTCTGCACAGGAATACACAGGACTGGAACGCACCGGACGGGTGCGCACTGGACTGGAACCCACTGGACTGGTACACACACTGGAGTGGAGCCCACTGGACTGGAACACACCGGAGCGGAGCTCACTGGACTGGAACACACGGGACCGGAACCCGCTGGACAGGAACACACTGGATCTAGGCTTCACCTACGCTTAGCCACCGTTCCCCGAGGGTTGAGCCCTCAGGTTCAGGCAGCCGGCAGGGCTTACAGGAAAACCGGAACTGGAACTAGCGAGCAGGAACAACAGGACTCAGGATACAGAAGTGCCCCCAAGCACCTTGGCGAAAGCAAGGCAGACAGGCAGGGAATGTCCGGGTTCCGGCAATAGTCAGGGCTGACCGCAGGTAGAGAATATCCGGGTTCAGGCAGTAGTCGGGTCAGACAGCGGGCAGAGAGTAGTCAGATTCAGGCAATGGTCAGGTCAAGGAGCAAGACTATGGCTGGAGCTCCACTAGCAAGGAGTACTGGCAGCAGACAGGACTAGGGCTATCAAAATTTTAGAATTGATAATTGATAATGGTTCCCATTTTGAAGGCCAATTTGTATAACAATGTGCCTTAAGATAAGCCTGTCCTGATCTTCTGATCTGGGCAAGAAGAATGGAATTATGTCCCAGCAAATAAGTGTTATCTTAGAGAATAACTGATCTGTATATGCTTTATTCATAGATCCTTGTAAGAGTCAGTATAATCCTCCTTCTTACAGTGTCTTTGGGTATGGTTATTACCCCCGGTGGACATTTATGACTCACAGCCGAGAGTCAGATCAAGCTGATTGAGAGATGGAGGAATCATAGTGAAATCTGACAACATGATAATTACACATGTTCAGCTAACTAAATGTGTCCTGTGGCAGCTGTCAACAACACTCAAATATGGAAAGAAGTCCTGTCACATGAATGAGTTTAATATGACTTGCACAAGTCAGACAGACAATACAGCATTGTCAACAGAAAATATTTACACCACCAATGTGTTATTAGCAAATGTTTATATTCTTCTTGTGTGAACACTACACTTGTGAAGACCTGTGTAAATATTGTAGTACCCTTAATTGCCTTAACTATAGAGTAAAATGAACTTGGTATGATACATTGTTAGGAGCTTTTAGTACAAGTGTAGAGATAACAAAGGCTAATGATTGTTTAAACTTTAGACAAAACAAAATGTATTAGAACTGACATTAATCAGCGTATTATTTAGCAATATGATAAAGGTTTTTTTATTATGCTCAGATATAAGTACATATAAGTATTGCCATACTGGGAAAGACCAAAGGTCCATCAAGCCCAGCATCCTGTTTCAAACAGTGGCCAATCCAGGTCACAAATACCTGGCAGAATCCCAAAAAAGTACAAAACATTTTATACTGCTTACCCCTTACCCATTTTATACTGCTTAGTTTATTATACTTAGATAGTTTACAAGTAGAAATTAATATAGCATAATTTACTACTTGCATGTTGTAACATTTATTTGCCCTCATACAAAGGAATAAGGCTCAAGATGACTAACTCAGAATACTTGTGGAGGTGAATTTCACCGGTGGGTTCCTTCCACAACCTGATTAATAATTTCAAATACTGCTTTGTGCACTGACCTCTTTTGTTATGGGCAAATTGTGTAGTTTAATGTAACTAAGCAGTGTGTAAGGATTTGTAATACTGAATTTTGATGTTTGTTGAAATTAGTGCTCAGTATATTATCCATTTGTATAATTTGTCTTGTTCCTTTTTTTTTATTGTTTTACCTGATGTAGAGTAATACCTTATGTATGGACTGTCATTCAGACAGAGTTGAAAATCAAGGACTATACTTCCTATTAATTTTAGTATGTTTGTTGAAATTAGTGAAACATATTTCATAGTTATTCTATTACACCATTATCGTATAAGCAGAACTGAAAAGCAAGAGCCGAATGTAATGGAAGATGTAAAGGATTGCTTTTCAACCCTGCTTTGATCGATAATGAACTCTGAAATCTTCTGTCTTTGACCAAAAGTAACTTTCCTTGTAAATACAAAAACAAGTTGGAAGATAAGGATGTCAGGTTCTCAGGTTCAGAGCCCGCGGGGCCGGGCTCTGGAGCAAACGTGAGCCCTTGGGCTGCTGACAAGGAGCGACAGCAGCAGGCAAAACCCACCAACCAACGCTGGGCAAGCACACCGACACCGGCAGGGACTGCAGGCACCGCCCAGTGAGCCGGAACACACAGACTGGAACACTGGACTGGAATTCCCCGGACTGGAGGACACAGGACTGGAACCCCGGACCGGAACACTGGACGGGAATCCCCCGGACTGGAATACTGGACTGGAATCCCCCGGACTGGAACACCGGACTGGAACCCCCCGGACTGGAACACTGGACTGAAATCCCCCAGACTGGAGGAAACAGGACTGGAACACTGGACTGGAGCACACCAGACTGGTCCACACAGCTTCACCTGCACTTAGCTACTAAGCCCCCCAGGAGTTGAGCTCCTGGGTTTGAGTAGCCGGCAGGACTTACTGGACGACACAGGGACCAGGACTAGAACAGGCTGTAACTGAAGTGCACCTAACTCCTAAACTGACCAAAAGTGTTCCTAAGCCCAGCACCAACAGAAAAGCTCCTAAGCCCTCCACTAACAGCAGTGCTCCTAACAGAAACCAACAGGGGTGCCCCTACGCCCTACACTAACAGAAGTGCAGGGAAGCCACAAGGGAAAAGGAAGGGAAGACAAATGCCAGATCTAACACTGATGCTTCCTAAGCACCAAGCTGCAGCAGCTAAACATGGGTTCTCACCCCGGTGCTTCCTAAGCACCCAGCTACAGCAGCTAAACACAGGTCACGAGGAAAAGCGGGGAAAGCACAAGGAAACAAGCAGGAAAGCCAAATACCCAAACAACAAAAGGTGCTTCCTAAACACTTACTAACAAGGGTGCTCCCAGCACCAAACTCCAGCACTGCACTAACAGCAGTGCTACACACCGTAGCAAAAGGGAAAGCAGAGGAGCCAAAGGGAAAAACAGGGAAGTCAAACACACAAGTCACAAGTGCACACTGACTGCACTAAACTAACCTGGACCTAAAGCAAGTAGCTAGAAGCAAACGTTGCGAAGGCCCTGAAGGAAAGAACACCACTTCCTTATCAAGGCCCTCCCAGATGATGTCACTCTCCCTAGAGCCAGGCAGAACACATTGAAACCCCGAGAGGCCCAACCCACATCAATGCAGCACCGAGAAGCTCTTGAAGCCAGTACACCCAGGGAGAGGTAGAGCAACTCAGACCACACCCACAGCTGCTGTGAAGTGAGACAATTAGCCCCATGCTGGCAGCAGCCGGCACAGAGAGAGAGAGAGCTAGCTCAAACAGGACAGAAAAACAGAACAGAAGCCAGCTAAAAAGCTGACCCCCGGGCAAAAGGTAAGTTTGAGAGGGGTTCTGACCACGATCATAACAAAGGATTAATTTGGTATGCAAAGGGAAGGATGGTTCTTGTTTTGGCAAGTTCAGCTTGGCCACCTGGACTTGGAAAGCATGTGACCATGTTCCTACAGTATGGCTTGTTTACCTAAACAGAGAAGCATTCTGCATTTTCCTTAGCTCTGAACATGAGTTCTGAGCCTAATAAAAAGGGGAGTTTCTTTCAGTGAAATCGGGAGCTCATCTGTGAGTAACATACGTACGTACTGCGCAGAGGATTTGTTCCTGGTCTATAAAGCTCCTGGCAGGTTAGCCTACAAAGATTTTTTCAAGCTTTAGTTTTTTTTAATTGCTTATATCACAGTTAAAATATGAGATTGGATCTGTGAGCATGATGCCAGTTGAATTTTATTATCTGTTTTGTTATTTTCAGAATAGCGCTCCCCTGAAGACGCTCTCCAACGAAACATGCTTGCATGTAGGGAACCAAAAATGAAGACAGGGCACATTCTTTAAGGCACTTTTATTTCACTGCATGTCACCAAATATACTGGGGTCCCTGCTGGACCAGGTTATACCAACTACCACCTCTTCATAACACCAAGATAAGTAGCCCACCCTACGCTGAGGTTTATTCTGGAGTTTATTTTTGAAACTTTAGTTATTGTTCATGGATGTATGAGAATCCCCTGTAGTATTACTATTGCAGGATTAGTGGTAGGGAGGAGGCACTGGTGCTATGATGTCTGGTCGGGTATAAAGTAATTTAGGACTGTCAGTCAGCCCAGCATGATATACCCAGTTATTGAGCACTATAAGCAAATTTTATATATACAATGCACTCCATTTAAGTGCACGTCAGATAAGCGCATGCCGTACTTTGGTCCCGTTTTTGATGCCATCAATTTCTATGGGGCCAAACTTCGGTTTAGTGCACCACTGATAAGTGCAAGATTTGCTTCCTCTGCAGGAAGACTCCGCATAAGTGCGCACAAGAAATATGGAAGCCGATTGGCGCATGACAACCGAGATTTCAAATTTACCGCCCCTTTAGCTGCCACAGGCAGAATAAGCGAAAGAATGTTGTTAAGAGTGTACAATGGGGTCGTTGTCGCCGCCACAGTGGAACTGTAAGATTTTAAATTCTTAAAAAATGAGAAAGCAAACAAAGTCAAGCATCTATTGCTAAAGAATATGGTGTCAATCCCAGTCAAATTTCACGTGTCTTGAAGCAGAAAGACCAGCTTCTGGAAGACTGGCAAAACAATACAAATCCACAACGGAAACGAAAATGGCCAGGAAAGCTGAGGAGGTAGAAGATGCTCTTCTTTGGTGGTTTTCTTGAGTCAGGAGCAGACAGTTTCCTGTCAGTGGTCCACTGCTTATGAAGAAAGCTAACCAGCTAGCTGGAAGTCTTGGACTAACTGAATTCAAAGCCACTGTTGGATGGTTGGAAAGATGGAAGGAGAGGAACAACATAAAATTCAAGAAACAGCATGGTGAGAAACAAGACGCTGATGACTTTGGTGCTGAAAATTGGGTTGTTTCAGTTCTTCCTACCATCTTAAACGAGTTTGCACCTTGTGACATTTTCAATGCTGACAAAAATGGTCTCTACTGGCGAGCGATTCCTGATGGAACACTTGCATTCAAACATGCCAAAACTACTGGAGGTAAAACGTCGAAGGACCGACTGACGATCCTCCTTTGCTGCAATATGGATGGGAGTGAGAAGTTGGAACCACTCGTCATTGGAAAGAGCAAACAGCCCCGTTGCTTCAAGAATGTAAAGCAACTTCCTGTGTCATATGAGGCTAACGCAAATTCATGGATGACTGGGGAAATTTGGAAGCAGTGGCTAAAGAAGTTAGACACTAGAATGCAGGCACAAAAGCGTCAGATTTTGTTGCTTTGTGATAATTGTGCTGCACACAGGGATGATGTCAGGCTGTCTAACATCAAGTTGGTCTTTCTGCCACCAAACACTACCTCTCTGATCCAACCTATGGATCAGGGCATAATAGCCAATTTCAAACAACATTATTGGGCTCTTGTGCTACGTTGTCTGATGAGCTTTATGGATGACCAGACCAGCTGTTGAACTGGCTCATAATCTATCACTGTTGGATTCCCTACATATGCAGAATGAAGCCTGGAATCATGTTACACAGGCAACCACTGTGAACTGCTACAAGCGGGCAAGCTTTGTTAAGGATGTGGAGAGGGACGAAACAGATGCCGCTGTTGAAACGCGTCAGATGAACAGGTTATTGACATCCCCGCTGGTGTTACTGAAGAGGAGTTCCATCGCTACGTAGCTGTTGATTACGATCTACAAACAGCTGATGACAGCACTGATGTCCAGATATGCGCCTACACGCAGGCAACAACGGCTGATGATGGAACAGATGATGACATGAGCAGCGAGGCACATGCTGATGAAATTCAACAACCTCCTCCTGTCACTTTTGCAAGAGCGCTGGAGAGTCTCAACACCGTGCGGGCCTATCCGGAGGCCACTGGATGTCAGTGCTATGACAGTTTTTACCGTCTGGAAGACGTAGTCTATGGAACTCACAGACCCAATAGTATACAGAGAACTATAACTGATTACTTCAAGTATGCCTAACATCAGTTAACGGAGACTGTATACTGTACATATAATAATAAACAGTACTGTACATATGTTTATCAGATGTGAAGCTTCTTTGGGTCACAACGGTTAAGTGCACGCTCCGGTTAACTGCAGCCCAGCACTTAAGCGGATTGCACTGTATATATATCACTACAGTTAGTTTTTGTGGTTTTTTGTTGTAATACTTACTTAATATAAGAAAAACAGAACAACTAATGTATACCCCAGAGGAGATTAGCAGTTAGTGATTAAGGAGAAGCACGGCCACTGGGTGGGATAGTAAATTGGGTCTCTCAGCTGAGCGAATTCGGGAATTTATGACTGGGGATAGACGTTTTACAGCTGAGACAGATAAGACGGGAGTGGAATGGGAGGACAATGCACAACAACATAAATTGGTAATACGGACTGAGTTCCACATGAAAACACTAGTGGAATACTGCCACAAACAACAAGTACCTAGGGGCCTGAGGTGGAACAAAGAACCCAGGTTTCTAGATGATAGAGAATTTGTCACCAGTTGGAATGAAGTGATTACGCGCTGTTCCCTTCATCTCATGTTACTAACTATAGACAAACTGCAGAAACCAGTTGGAATGAAGTGAGTACACGCTGTTCCCTTGATCTCATGTTACTAACTGTAGACAAACTGCAGAAACAACTTGATCAACAAAAAATGGACTTAACCAACTATATGATAGTCTAAAATCCATCATGGAGGCTTCTGCATTTGATGTTCAATATCAGTCACATTTGAAAAGTATGGACAAATACACACAGGAGATCAGGGCACAGAAAGTAGTGAAATTTAGGAGGGATGAGAGGGATTACACCCATGGATATGTATATCCATGGATGGATTTCAACAGGCGCTCAAGACGGTATAAGCGCATGAAGAGGGTCAGTTTTACGAACACTTTGAGTGAATCCTCTGGTGATGACATATCGCAGCCAGTCCACACCAACATTACACCAGCCACCCAATCGGGTAGCGAAGATCACATTATGGCTCCCCCGTCATCGGCTCAGCCTTTTTTATCAATGGAAGAAACTCCATCGCTGGGAGAACCATCTCAACCTCACACCAGATCCGATCAGGGACGCCACAAGCAGTGTGTTTAGAAAGACTAATTTACAACTTATCATCTAAAATCCTCTCTTACCGTCTCAAATAGAAGTTCTTCAGCTTGGGTTATCTTTTGTCCCTTTTTCCAAGTATGATGAGTTTTCTAATCGCCAATTCCTATATAAATTTCTCAGGAAGTTAAAACTACGGGTGTATTTTGGGGATGAGACACGTGAAACGTACTCCATAGGTCATACTCCGTCGTTCTCCAGTAAATATCACATACTGTCCACCTGGATGCCACTGGGTCCTCCTGACGCAGTGGTGGAGACTTTCCAGAAACTAGTACTGCAAGATGTTGAGAGAATGGAACGGAGTCGCCAATATTCATTCACCAATTTGACAAATTCCCAGAAGCAAGCACTCAAGCAATTACAGCAAGATGCGACGATTATAATACACAAAGCGGACAAGGGAGGTGGCACGGTAGTGCAGGACATGATGAAATATAGGGAGGAAGCATTTTGACAATTAGGAGATCATAATTTTTATAGGGTTTTAGATCAGGACCCCACTACCTAATACCAAAGGGATATCAAATACATCCTGCAATCAGCCAATGCCGAGGGAGTTATCTCTACTAGAGAATTTCAATACTTATATATGGCACACCCCAGAATACCCCAAATCCGCTTTGTACCGAAGATACATAAAACATTGCTTGACCCCCCCCCCCCCCCCCCCCCCCGGGAGACCGATAGTGGCCAGTAATGGAGCTTTAAATGAACCACTTTCATAGTAACTGGACTTTCATTTACAACCATCGGTACTAGCTATCCCCTCATATGTTAGGGATTCCATGCATTTAATTACATTGTTGCAGGATTTACCAACTACTGAGGGATCCCTTACTCTGGCCACTATGGATGTGCGTTCCCTATATACCATGATACTCCAACAGGAAGCTCTATAGTTGATTACTAGGCAATTGGAATTGACGGATAACTCTAGTTAAAAGATATCATTGCTGAATCAAATGGCTCAGCAGGTGATCCTCAGGAATTACTTCCAATTTGAAGACCAATATTATCTTCAGACTTGTGGGGTGGCCATGGGCGCCATGGTAGCTCCAACTGTGGCGTGCCTGTATATGGCCCAGTTTGAGCACTTATTTGTATATCCATCGACATTTAGCACCCACATACTGTAGCACTTTGGAAGAGATTCATTGATGATGTACTTCTCAGTTGGACGGGTGGGAGAAGATTTACAGCAGTTTTCCCAACATTTCAATTTCTGCGATCCGAATATTTCTTTTGAGACCAATGTAGCATATGACCGAATAAACTTTTTAGTACTGAAATACATCATGGAAAGTTTCAGACCCAGATTCACCGTAAACCCACTGATATCAACTCCATTCTACATAACAGCAGTTTTCATTCCAGGTCACAGAAAGATGGCATTCCCATGGGTCAGTTTCTCCGATTAAAGAGACTATCCGCCTTATTTTCAAAAGTGATGGGCACCTAGATTTCGACCAAAATCGGGAGATGGGCGCCCCTATCGGTATAATCGAAAGCCGATTTTGGGTGTCTTCAATTTCAATCTGTCGCAGAAACGGACAAAGTTGCCGGGGGCGTGTCGGAGGCGTGGTGAAGGCGGGACTGGGGTGTGGTTATCGGCCGAGGAGAGATGGGCGTCCTCGGCCGATAATCGAAAAAAGAAAGGCGTTTTTACTGCGAATTTGGGTCATTTTGGGACCCTTTTTTTTTCACGAACAAGTACCCTAAATGACCACATGACCACCGGAGGGAATCGGGGATGATCACCCCTGACTCCCCCAGTGGTCACTAACCCCCTCCCACCATAAAATAACAAACTTTAAGAACTTTTTTTCCAGCCTGTATGCCACCCTCAAATGCCATACCCAGCTCTATCACAGCAGTATGCAGGTCCCTGGAGCAGTTGTTAGTGGGTGCAGTGCGCTTCAGGCAGGTGGACCCAGGCCCACCCCCCCTACCTGTTACACTTGTGCTGGTAAATGGGAGCCCTCCAAACCGCCCCCAAAACCCACTGTACCCACATGTAGGTGCCCCCATTCAGCCATAAGGGCTATGGTAATGGTGTAGAGTTGTGGGCAGTGGGTTTTGGGGGGGGATTTGAGGGGCTCAGCACCCAAGGGGTGGGAGCTATGGACTTGGGAGGTATTTAACTTTTTTTTTACTTTTTACAAGTGCCCCCTAGGGTGCCCGGTTGCTGTCCTGGCATGTGAGGGGGAACAGTGCACTACGAATCCTGGCCCCTCCCATGTCCCAATGCCTTGGATTGGTTCGTTTTTGAGTTGGGCGCCTTCGGTTTCCATTATCGCTGGAAAACGAAACCACCCAGCTCAAATCCGCCCAAATCCGATGCATTTGCCCGGAACAAACCGTATTATGGAAAAAAAGATGGACGCCCATTTTTTTCAAAAATACGGTCTGTCCCGCCCCTTCATGTACCCGTTCTCTGACATAGACACTCATAGAGATGGGCGTTCGATTATGCCCTTCTATGTCAATCCACAAAAACTTTTGACAGGCATGTTGTTGATTTATACCGCAGACTTAGACGGCGGAGCTATCCCAAACAGGTACTGAAGAAATCCCATAAGAGGGCAAGAAATGTCCAGCAACAATGGCTTCTACAACCTCGCACAGCAGCCCAGGAGCAGCAGAACCAAATGGTGTGCGTTCTACCTTTTTCTGTGCAGGCTAAGGGTATTAAGAAGATCATTCGCAAACACTGGTCGCTATTACAATTACATGACATGCCATCAGACCTATGTTTTGCCTACACAAGGGCTCGTAACTTGGGAGAATTATTCAAGAAGAGACATGGGCAGGCATCCCTTGACATTAGGGGTGGCCATGACAGATGCCATCGGTGTGTACTGTCAACAAGCATGGACAACTTCTGTGATCAAGCATCTGGTCACAGGGAAAGATTACATATTGAGAAACAACACTAACTGTGAATCCTCCCAAGTAGTGTACGGGATCCGTTGTCCTTGCGCCAAGTGGTATATTGGCCAGACCAAGCGGAGAATCAAAAATCGTATAGCGGAGCATTTGAGTAACCTACGGAACCAGAATAAGGAGGCACCCTTAGTAGCGCATTGGATGCTGGCTAAACATGAGGAAAAATATCTTCTATTTGTGGTTTTACATCAAATCTCATTAAGTAGTGGAGAGGATGTGGTGTCAGCATTAATACATAAGGAACAGCGCTTAATCTATCAATGGCGCACGGTGAGCCCGCTTGACCTGAACAAAGAGATTGATTGGTGGGCGGTGACATACCTTTTATAAGGTTTAAAAGGAAGGGGAGTGGCAAGGAGCGATGTTACTGCACATGCACCGGCGTCCCGGCCGGTTGAAGGTAGACGTTCGGCAGTTCCCGCCACAGGTTAGCCTACAAACAATTTTTCAAGCTTTAGTTTTTTTAATTGCTTATATCACAGTTAAAATATGAGATTGGATCTGTGAGCATGGCGCCAGTTGAATTTTATTATCTGTTTTGTTATTTTCAGAATAGCGTTCCCCTGAAGACACTCTCCAGCGAAACATGCTTGCATGTAGGGAACCAAAAATGAAGACAGGGAACATTCTTTAAGTCACTTTTATACCAACCGACAGGTTATACCAACTACCACCTCTTCATAACACCAAGATAAGTAGCCCACCCCACGCTGAGGTTTATTCTGGAGTTTCTTTTTAAACTTTAGTTATTGTTCATTGATGTATGAGAATCCCCTGTAGAATTACTATTGCAGGATTAGTGGTAGGGAGGAGGCACTGGTGCTATGATGTCTGGTCAGGTATGAAGCAATTTAGGACTGTCAGTCAGCCAGCCCAGCATGATATACCCAGTTACTGAGCACTAGAAGCATATTTAAAAAATATATATATCACTACAGTTAGTTGTTGTGGATTTTTGTTGTAATACATACTTAATATAAGAAAAAACGAACGACTATTGTATACCCCAGAGGAGATTAGCAATTACATTTTAACTGCCAGACCCTCGACCATTCTTCTAACTTCTGGAGATCCCTTCTCATAATTTCTACTCCCTCCAGGGTATCCACTCTATTGGCTATCTTCATTTCATCTGCTAAAAGGCAAACCTTTCCTTCCAACCCTTCAGCAATATCTCTCACAAATATATTAAACAGAATAGGCCCTAGCACCAACCCCTGTGGAACTCCACTGCTCACCTTCCTTTCCTCCAAGCAGATTCCAGTTACCACCACTCTCTGCCACCTGTCGGTCAACCAGTTTCCTATCCAGTTCACCGCTTTCAGTCCTAAGTTCAGCCCTTTCAGCTTATTCACGAGTTTTCTGTGGGGGACCAATGAGTAGAAAAACAGTTGGGACCGTATCTAATTGATTTTTTAAATCTTTTTTGCTTATTATCTTGTAAGTCCTTGTCCTTAGGGTTTTCACCTAATGAAAGTCTTTTTTAAAAATATATGTTCCCTGGAGGAGACAGAGATTCTTTTGGAGATTATGTGGGTTATAAATTTGCTTGCGAGTTAACAAGTGAAGGCTTTGGAACATCTGCCGCCCCCTGTCCACCAAAACCTCCCATTAATCTTTGTATGCTCTCTGGGGCTACTCTCACCCTACAAGAAGGGGGGCTATATCTGTAAACATTAATATACTAACAAAAGCTACATGAAAATGGAGAACAAAATAAGACAAAAAGCACAAGGTCTATCTAGACTGTCCATTTTCCTTTTCTGTTGCAGCATCGCAGATCCTCTAAGAGATCTGGCTTTACCTTCATTTTTAACAAATCACAAAAAATCAGAAAGAACAAATCCACAAACCAAGTTAAACCTTAAACTCACTATATTAAACTTGGGTTCAAAATAATTTATCTTTTTTTATTTTTATGTATGCACTTTAACAAAATACTATAAAGTGTTTTAAATTATTTTAAATGTGCTCAGACCATACCGTTTACACCCATTATATCCCCAAGAGGAATATGTGGTGGTGTCACAATGGAACCATCATTGCACATATGATGTTCCACCTCCTAATATTAGTGTATGTACATACAGCTGAGCCCAAGTAGATCTTAATCACCGGTGTATGCGTATATTTATAATACATATGTATAGGTCATAAACTATTCACATTAAATATTGCTAGACTTGAGCTCAAACCTCCACCCATAGATTATGGTGCTTTCCTTATTACCATCTAATACATGGATAATAAAACATACCATTCAACGTTTGTTTGAACCTAAAGGAGGTAAATGTTAATTCATGACACCCTGATCTCACTTCCCCCACATATCTTACAAAAACCAACCCACAATGCGATATACACCCATATTCACATAATTATTTCACTTCCCTTGCGGTATATTGTGCTCGTGCTTGTGCTTCATTAAAATCACATATCATTCATCCATTCCAATCTTGCCATCAAAATAGAGCAGTTATTTTGATGGCAAGATTGGAATGGATGAATGATATGTGATTTTAATGAAGCACAAGCACGAGCACAATATACCGCAAGGGAAGTGAAATAATTATGTGAATATGGGTGTATATCGCATTGTGGGTTGGTTTTTGTAAGATATGTGGGGGAAGTGAGATCAGGGTGTCATGAATTAACATTTACCTCCTTTAGGTTCAAACAAACGTTGAATGGTATGTTTTATTATCCATGTATTAGATGGTAATAAGGAAAGCACCATAATCTATGGGTGGAGGTTTGAGCTCAAGTCTAGCAATATTTAATGTGAATAGTTTATGACCTATACATATGTATTATAAATATACGCATACACCGGTGATTAAGATCTACTTGGGCTCAGCTGTATGTACATACACTAATATTAGGAGGTGGAACATCATATGTGCAATGATGGTTCCATTGTGACACCACCACATATTCCTCTTGGGGATATAATGGGTGTAAATGGTATGGTCTGAGCACATTTAAAATAATTTAAAACACTTTATAGTATTTTGTTAAAGTGCATACATAAAAATAAAAAAAGATAAATTATTTTGAACCCAAGTTTAATATAGTGAGTTTACCTTCATTTTGCCACAACATGAATTAGTTTTAGCTACTTGATGTTTTCTTAAATAACCAGTAATATTATTGCCTCTACCAAAGCATTGGAAGTTTGTTACATGCATCCATCACACTTTTTGTGAAGAAATATGTTCTTTCTCCAAAATCTAAACTTACTATGTGTAAGTTCCTTTGAGCAGGGACTGTCCTTCTTTGTTAGATTGTACAGCGCTGCGTAACCCTGGTAGCGCTTTACAAATGTTAAATAGTAGTAGTAGTAGTTGAAAAAAAAGAAAAAGGGACAAGACCGTAAAAGCAACAATGACTTATGTGTACAGACTCTAAACATTGCAAAAATGTTCCCTTTTTCTTTATTTCTTAACCTTTTCACTTTTTATATTTAACATTCGGAGTTAGCAACTATAGACTCTAGTAGCTTTATCTATCTCTCTTTGTGTCAGGATCACTAGGGCCCTTCCCCATCATACCATTTATCCTATGTGCTTTAAGGCCTCCATTGTAAAATTTAAAAGAATCAACCCATAAAGGTATTCCACTGTTGTCTCCTTTATCATGACAGGCCACTTTAAAGAATAAAAATTATAGAACTTCAAATCTTCAGCGTCTCTACACACTTCAGTTGATAAAGAATATAGCATTTGGGTAATGACAGGTACAAAACCTTAGGCATACTTTTAACCAATATTAAAGGTTCTATACTGGTTTCCTATTCTATAAGCAATATCACTCTTTTGATCCATGGGCGTAGCTACGGGTGGACCTGGGCCCACACAAACTTAGCTGAGGCCCGCCCAGTTTGTCCTGCTCCAATCTGTGCTGGTCTTCTAGACACTGGTTAGGCAGTGGCTGCACTGTGGAACTACACAGCAGTGTTGCCAGGTGGGCGGTTTTACCGCCCAATTGGGCGGTTTTCCGCGACCCGCCGCGGGAAATTTTTGCCCGCGGTGGGTTGCGGTTTTTTTGGGCTGTTTTTGGGCTTCAGGGCGGTTTTTTCGGCCGCGGGGGGGCGGGGTTAGTGACGTTTTTTGGGCGGGGTTAGTGACGTTTTGGGCGGGGTTAGTGACGTGGGAGGCGGGGCCGATGACGTAGGAGGCGGGGCCGATGACGGGGGAGGCGGGGCCGATGACGGGGGAGGCGGGGCCGATGAGTGGGAGGCGGGGCCGGTGACGGCGGGGGCGGGGTTGATGACGGCGGGGGTGATGACGCGGGGGTGGGGGTGTCAGGGGCGGGGTTTGTGTTTGGGCAGGTTTTGGGCTGTTTTTTGGCCTGGATTGGGCTGGAAAAAAAATTTCCACCTGGCAACCCTGCTACACAGTCTTTTAGTTTGCCATGGCTCAGCCTTGTGCGTTTAAGTAGCATTTCCACCTATCTGCAGAACCAACTTTTTTTTGTGCAGGTCCAGGTCGGGAACAGTGGCTCCTTCCAGCGCTGCGCCATTGCTGCTGCAGTCACTGCTCTCCGACCATCAGTCTCACTCAAGGCGCCTGCCACCAGTGCCACGGCTCAATCTCAGCCTACAGGGTTTCCTTCACTGTTCCAGGCTGCCAGCAGTAGGTGTAGTAGGCCATCTTGTCTCTCGTTCGATCTACCTTAGTTTCTGCACCAGCACAGGAGCCAACACAAGTAGCACACTTCAGTGCTCTCTCATTTATATAGATAAGCCAAGCTGCCAGGTAAAACAAATAGGTTTCTTATAAATATGCTGGTGGTGGGCTCTTCACTGCCTGGGGGGAGGTATATTTATTTGATCACTAAATATACCTTTTTTCCCCTAGGCAGTGAAGAGCCCACCCCCACCCAGAAACCCACCACCCAGGTTACAACTTTTAAAAAGGTATATTTTTCATGTTGGTATGGGTTTTTGGGTGGGGATATTTCTGCAGTATCCAGGTTAAAATAAAAAAATAATAATAAAACAAGTATTATATGTAATGTAGAGGGGTTTCTGTTGCTCTCTGCAGTGCCCAGAACATTAAACAAACAAAAAAAGGTTTTATATTTAATGTTGGTGTGCTACAGGGTGGAGGGGAGGGGAGATGCCAGACAATGGGGATGGGGGTAGGGAGCAGGACAGGGCTGATACTAAGATACAGGGAGGGATGGGGGGTAGGGTAGGGCTGATGCCTAGCTACAGGATGGATGGTAGAAAAGGGAAGGGCTGATGCAGGGCTATGGGGATGGATGTATGGGGGGTAGGGAATGGACGGGCTGATGCCAGGCTACGGGGATGGATGGCTAGTGGATTGGAAAGGGAAAGGCTGATGCCGAGTTATGGGGAGGGAAGGGTTGATGCTGGGCTACGGGGAGGGATGGATGGGGGGATAGGAAAACGAAGGCGTGATACCTTGCTACAGGGATGGATAGTGCCCACCCATATTAGCTTTGGGCCCACCCAAAATGTCAGGTCTGGCTATGCCACTGTTTTGATCTATAAGATTGTGTGTGATTGACCCCCCCCCCCCCCCCCCAAATATGTGCAACTTTTCAGAAACATTTCCAAGTATTGTCTCTTGCAGTGGATTTCCCCTGATCTTCTTAATATAATTTGAAAGCAATTTATTGATTTTATGTAGTTTAAGGGGTAGGATAAGTGACTCATTTTTATTAGTAGTATTTATGTTTTACGCTTGCTTTTGATAACTGTGTGAATGAGGCAATGGGAGAAGCAGTCTATAACAATTAAAATAAATCCATGACAGTTATCTTACAGTTAAATAGCTGGTCTGTATTGCTTCAGCATTTGTTGTCTTAGCTTTTATTTGAAGATGCACCTGCAGCCTAGCTTCTCATCATCAACCACTGTCTCAAATTATAGGCTATATAGACCAGTAGAGAGCAGCGACCTTAAATTGAAATCCAGTTTCAGAGCGAGGACAAGAAAAAAAAATACCCAGATAGAAGGCACACCACTGCACACTACCTGGGGTTCAGTAGTTAATATAGTTATTTGTATTCATTATATATACCTTTTTATTCGCTAGCCAGTACCTATGCTATGCAACTAGGTGAGCTGGGTGATGATACCCATACTCGCTATGACAGAACCCATGAAATTATGTAATATATTAGATAAACAAAACAGAACCGGGTGTATGACTTGAACTGAATTGATGGTGTGCAAGGAATATAAACTGCTAGTTGAAAACAAATCAAAACAATTGCCAGCCCAGAAACAGTGGACAGGAGCGAACGCAGGATTAAGTAAGGTAAACCTGGAGGGATGATGGATGTGGTTATTCCCCCTTTACAGGAAAAAAAAAAAAAAAAAAAAGAGGCTGCTCAGCCACTGCCAGCTCTGGATAGAAGAAAGATGCTTTCTGCAACAGCCAAGAACCAACCGGAAAAGAAGCCGATTATCTGGTCATTTTGACAATAACCTAATTTCAAGAAGAGGGGCGGGAAGGGACGAGGCGGAGAGGACCTCGGCCAGGCACAGGTACACACCGGCCAAACAGCGGTTCAGAAGATGTCCTAAAGAGGACACTTGCCCTTCTCCCAGCACCTCCACCTCATGAGGAGAGTGGCGATGGCAATCACTTACCCCTGGCCGACTGGATCTTCTTAGAATACCTCCGCATGTTTTATCTTTAAAAATCTGAGGCCTGCGATTCCCGGCTCTCCAAATCCATCCTCACAGACGGGATCGGAGGCAAATCCAACGGAGAGGAAGGAGATACAGACCGAGTTTAGAGAAAACGGAAAGGACACAAAACCTCGACCTCTGACCCGTATCGAGATTAGCAGCAGAGCTCGGGCCCGGGAGGAGGTGTAGTAGGGTACTTTAACACCAGCGCCCCGACCCGTCCTCCAATATAGAGATCGTCAGGGGCCAGGGCCTCGAGAACGGTCAGGTGGGAAGACTAGAAGCCTGTGCTCAAAGGGGGGGGGGGGGGGGGGGGGATGAGACTTCCAGTGGCATTTAGTAGAGAGTTACATAGAGGAGACAATTTTGTGGGTGCTTGAGCACCCCCCCCCCAAAAAAAAATATTGAACAAACGCCTTAACTGTGGCCAGGGAGAATTACTATTGGGTTTTAGCACCCCCAATAATTTTGTGAATAGTTGGCTCCTATAGTTACCGCAAAGAGAGCAATGCATTCACCTGCATTATCCGCCCAGCTAAGTGTTTGCTAAATTTTAGGGGCCATTTAGGGATGGAGGAGTAGACTGAGATCCTGAGGAATTGGGTTTAATTCCCACTGCAGCTCCTTGTGACCCTGGGCAAACCACTTAATTCAAGGGGCATAGCCAGACAGCGGCATTCCTAGGGTGGCTGACACCCAGAGCAGATCGCCGATGCGCCCCCCCCCCCCCCGGGTGCAGCGTGACCCCTCCCCCTCCCCGGCGAAAGGCCACTCCCCCGGCGCAAGGACACCCCTCCCAGGTGCATTTTTACCTGCTGGAGGGGTGCCGCGCGCCTGTCTGTTTCGCTCGTTCCATGCTCCCTCTGCCCCTGAACAGGAAGTAACCTGTTCTGGGGCAGAGGGAGCACAGAACAAGCGGAGCAGACAGGCGTGTGGCACCCCCCCCCCCCCAGCGGCGTGCACCCGGGGTGGAACAGCCCCCCCCTTGGTACGCCACTGTAGCCAGATCTGACATTGGGGGGGCACTATGCATGTAAGTTTCAGTAGTGCTTGGTATCCTCCTAAATAATGCTTCAGAGTGCACTTGATAACGGATCTGTTAGTAAACAGTGTGTCCTGCATCAACATAAACCACATACACACTTACAGAAACCTTGGAAACACTGATTAAATTAAGTTGCGTTATCCCATAACTTAAATCATGCCATTATAGTAGACTTAAGTCTGGTCAACTTCTCAACGCACATCACAGTATCCTAGAAAATAATTACTGCAGTGGCATATATCCCTCAGCTTTACTACATATATAAAATGCCTTATTAAGCTGTATTAAAATAATAAGTATTTGAAGTCTTCTTGTCCTTTCCTCTAGTTCTACTGCTTTCTCTCCTTTCTGAGGCTGACATTAACCAGTTCGAGTTCCTGACAATGTTCTTTCTATCCCCCTTCTCCTTACAAAGGAGCAGAGAAATAAAGGATTGTCATAGATAGGGAAAAATCTTCAAAATGGTCTCACTGCGATATTAGCTAAGAGGTATCCATAGCAGTGCGGACAATATAACTAGGCAGACTGGATTAAAAATGTTTCCTTCTGTCGTAATTTACTGTACTTCTGAGTTCACTGAAGGATGGAGCACTAAAGGATTTTTTAAAATTATTTTTATTTTTTTGCTGTTGACTGTAGCAGCAATGCTGCTCTGACAATGTTTCCTTTCTTCTTTTCTGTGAAGTCTTCCCTTTGCAGACAGTATCCTGGCAGGTAAGTGTGGTATTCACTTGTAGCAGCCACCTCAATCTTTGGTTGAGCTTCCAGGGCTCGGCTGCACATGCAGGTCAGGGGAGTAGATCTTGGCCATGAACCAGGCTGGAGATCAGGAACTCAAGAAAAGGGCTGTCCCAGATAAGGAGAAATCTAGAAGATGGCCTTACTCTGTTGCAGCAGAGTTGTATTTTTACTGTCTCTCGGGCATGTCATCAAGTTGGTGAACTTCCTCACATCAAGACAGGAATGAACCTCACCCCTATGTCAAGGTATGTTTGAGGTGAATGACTCTCAGATGCACAAAGAATGCTGATCTCATCGGCCGAATTGTACCAAAGAGAGATTTCTTATGCAGTTTCTAAGGCAGAACAACATATAAAGGAATTTATAAAGGGACCAGCCAATGATCTATTTCTATCTGCATCCTCACCATGTCCTCCTGGATTTTTGTTTCTACCTTCATTCTTGCCATGATCTTTTGTGTGTGGTTTTCTGAAGTAGTTTAGCAAAGAACTTTGTTTTGTTATGGGGGTAGACTAAGGAACACTGTCAGGAAACTCTTTTTTTTCTTGGGAACACTGTTGGGAATTTCTGTCTCTTAGAAGCTAAAATCATAATAAACTTCCATAATTTTTATGATAAACACAGAAGATCCTTACTTCCTAAGCAGTGTGCAGTGGAAGCATAATATAATGACACCATGGGCAATAGGGGTAACATGCACAAAGCAGTAATTTTGACACTTTACCCCCCACTCTCACACACCCACAGATTCTGGTAGCACCTGACTAACACAATGTCAGGTTCTCAGGTTCAGAGCCCGCGGGGCTGGGCTCTGGAGCAAACGTGAGCCCTTGGGCTGCTGACGAGGAGCGACAGCAGCAGGCAAAACCCACCAACCAACGCTGGGCAAGCACACCAGCACCGGCAGGGACTGCAGGCACTGCCCAGCAAGCCGGAACACACGGACTGGAATCCCCCGGACTGGAGGACAAAGTACTGGAACACTGGACTGCAATCCCCCGGACTGGAGGACACAGGACTGGAACACACACCGGACCGGAACACACTGGACTGGAGCGCACCAGACTGGAACACACACCGGACCGGAACACTCTGGACTGGAGCACACTGGACTGGTCCGTTCAGCTTCACCTGCACTTGGCCACTACCCCCCCAAGAGTTGAGCCCTTGGGTTTGAGTGGCAGGCAGGACTTACTGGATACCGGATGACACAGGGACCAGGACTGGAAACAGAAGTACTCCTAAACCTAAACTGACCTAAGTGCTCCCAAACCCTAAACCAACAGAAGTGTTCCTAACAGTAAACTAACAGGGGTGCCCCTACGCCCTACACTAACAGAAGTGCAGGGAAGCCACAAGGGAAAAGCAAGGAAGGTACAATACAAAGCTGCCACAGGTGCTCCTAAGCACCAAGCTACCAAAGGTGCTCCTAACAGCACCAAAACCTGAAGTACTTCTATCAGCAACAAGAGGGAAAGCAGGGGAGCCAAGAGGGAAAAGCAGGGAAACTAACACAAGCAAAGCAGAAGTGCTTTAAACACAGCAGAACCAGAAGTGCTCCCAAACACAGAAGGCTACTAACCCCCAAGCATAGAAGAGCTTCTAAAGCCACAGAAGGGGAAGTAGGGGAGCCAAAAGGGAAAAAGCAGGGGAGCTAAACATACAAGTCACAAGTGCACACTGCACTAACACTGACCTGGCCCTTTAGCAATTGTAGCAAAAGCAAACGTTGCAAAGGCCCTGAAGGAAAGAACACCACTTCCTTATCAAGGCCCTCCCAGATGATGTCACACTCCCTAGCCCCAGGCAACAGCACACTGAAACCCAGAGAGGCCCAACCCACACCAATGCAGCACCGTGAAGCACTTGAAGCCAGTACACCCAAAGAGAGGTAGAGCTAACTCAGTCCACCCACACAGCTGCAGTATACTGAAGCAATTAGAGTCAAGCTACTGGAAGCTGCCAGCATAGAGAGACAGAGCTAGCTCAGAAAGGACAGACAAAAGAAACAGAAGCCAGCTAAGAAGCTGACCACCAGGAAACAGGTAAGTTTGAGAGAGGTTCTGACCACAATCGTAACAGCACCTCCCCCTCAAGGCTCCTGTGTCCCCACGGGAGCTCCAGGTCTCCAAAGAAAATTTAGGTCTCCATGGGTAACTGTGATGAAATCTCCCAATGGGTTTCACAACATAAATCTGGACGGCTGGGCAGGAAGTAACTAGTACATCTGGAACTTGGAAACCAGAGTGGCTTTGGCAGCCACAAGGCTCTTTAGGACGGCTGCTAGGCAGGATCAGAGTCCTGGATGCAACAAGTAGAGTCCAATTCAATAGGAACCCTCTCCTGAAGGAGTCCACAACTTCCTTGACCTCCTGGCACTCCACTGTAGCAGCCGGAACTGGGCTAGAGCCAACACCCATCCTGGAATCTGAAGCTGCACAGGAGCTCGAACAGGACTCCAGACTGGACCTTGGCTGGAGCTGGAACTCAGAAGGAGTTCAACATCTTGGCTGAAATGGGAACTCGGAGTAGACTCAGCATCTTGCCTGAGACTGCAACCTGATCTGGCCTCAGCATCTTGGCCAGAACTGCCACTCAATTCTGACTCAGCCTCTTGGCTGGACTCGGTACTCAGCGTAGACTTACCATCTCGGCTGGCATTGGAACTCGCTCTGGCCTCAGCATCTTGGCCGGAACTGCAACTGACACTGGACTCAGCATCTTGGCCGGAACTGCAACTTGACCCGGACTCAGCATCTTGACCGGGACTGCAACTTGACCTGGACTCAGCCTCTTGCCTGGGACTGGAACTCCAACTTGACCCGGACTCAGCATCTTGACCGGAACTGCAACTTGACCCGGACTCAGCATCTTGGCCGGGACTGTAACTCTCAGCGGACTCAGCATCTTGACCGGGACTGCAACTTGACCCGGACTCAGCATCTTGCCTGGGACTGGCACTCCCACTTGACCCGGACTCAGCATCTTGGCCGGGACTGCAACTTGACCCGGACTCAGCATCTTGACCGGGACGGCAACTCTCACCAGACTCAGCATCTTGGCCGGGACTGTAACTCTCACCGGACTCAACATCTTGACCGGAGCTGCAACTCAATTCTGATTCAGCATCTCGGCTGGACTCTGCACTCGGTGCAGACTCTGCACTCATCGTGGACTCAGCATCTCGGCTGGGCTCTGCACTCCATGTAGACTCAGCACTCATCATGGACTCATCACTCGGTGTAGACTCAGCATCCCGGCTGGGACTGCAACTCGCTCCAGACTCAGCATCTTGACTGGAACTACAACTCGATCCAGACTCAGCATCTTGCCTGGAACTACAACTCGATCCAGACTTAGCATCTCAATTGGAACTGCAACTCGATCCAGACTCAGCATCTTGGCTGCCACTGCTGCAACTCGCTCCAGACTCAGCATCTTGGCTGCTACTGCTGCAACTCGCTCCAGACTCAGCATCTTGGCTGCCACTGCTGCAACTCGCTCCAGACTCAGCATCTTGGCTGTCACTGCTGCAACTCGCTCTGGACCCAGCATCTTGGCTGCCACTGCTCCAACTTGCTCTGGACTCAGCATCTTGGCTGCCACTGCTGCCACTCGATCCAGACTCAGCATCTTGGCTGCGGCTTGGCTAGCAGGGCCACTCGAACTGGCATCGGAGGCTCGGTCAGAAGCGTCCCTTGGACTGGACTCAGGGGCTTAACTGGCCGTGCCACTTGAACTAGGACCGGAGGCTCGGCCAGAAGTGCCACTTGAACAGGAATCGGAGGCTCAATTAGAAGCGTCCCACGGACTGGACTCAGAGGCTTGACTGAAGGTGCTACTTGAACTGAGATTGGAGGCTCGGTTAGAAGCGCTGCTCAGACAGGCCTCCGAACATGGCTGGAATTGGGCCTCGGCTTGGACTCAGCATCTGGGCTGGAACTCAAAACAGACTCAGAAGCTTGGCGGGCAGAGTCAGGAAGCCACCTTCTTTCAGCTTGGGCTTCAGGAGTATCCCGCAGGGTTGGCTCCGAGAGGAGTTGGAAGCGGTAAAAGAACAGCTTGGTAGAGGGATCAATAGCAGAAACTGGGTTTTCTTCGAACCCAAGCCAGGAGACACGCCTTCTCTCCGCTGCAGCTTCAGAAGTATTCTTCAGGGCTGGATCAGACAACAGTTTGACACGCTAATCATGGAGCATCAGAAACGGATCCAGCTCAAAAATGGGGTTGGAACTGGGATCCAAACTGGTACTAGGAGGCTCAGTAGACAGCGCCACTTGAACTGGACGCAGAGACTTGGCTTGAAGCGCTGCTTGGACTGGAATTGGAGACTCGGTTGGAAGCATCCCTCGGACTGGACTTGGAGACTCGAATGGAAGCGCCACCTGAACTGGGATAGGAGGCTCGGTTCGAAGCGCCCTCTGGACTGGACTCGGAGGCTCGGTCAGAAGCATCCCTCGGACTGGACTCAGAGGCTTGAGTGGAAGCGCCACTTGAACTGGAGTCGGCAACTCGGTTAGGAGCGTCCCTTGGACTAGGCTCCGAGGCTTGAGTGGAAGCGCCACTTGAACTGGAGTCGGCGACTCGGTTAGGAGTGTCCATTGGACTAGGCTCCGAGGCTTGAGTGGAAGCGCCACTTGAACTGGAGTCGGCAACTCGGTTAGGAGTGTCCCTTGGACTAGGCTCTGAGGCTTGAGTGGAAGCGCCACTTGAACTGGAGTCGGCGACTCGGTTAGGAGTGTCTCTTGGACTAGGCTCCGAGGCTTGAGTGGAAGCGCCACTTGAACTGGAGTTGTAGACTTGACTGGACGCGCAGCTGGGACTGGACTGGACCCCTGCTGGGCCCAGAGCGTGGAATTCCCAAGACGTCTCCTCTCAGTGACAGCTTCAGGAGTATCCCACAAAGCTGAATTCAAGACAAGGTTGCGGCGATACTCAGAGAACGTGATAAAAGGGTCAATGTCCGAAACTGGGTTTTCAACGATCCCAAGCAGCCGGACACGTTTTCTCTCAGCTGCGGCTTCAGGGGTCTTCTTCAAAACAGGATGAGACAAAAGCGCCACTTGAACTGGAGTTGTAGACTTGACTGGACGCGCAGCTGGGACTGGACTGGACCCCTGCTGGGCCCAGAGCGTGGAATTCCCAAGACGTCTCCTCTCAGTGACAGCTTCAGGAGTATCCCACAAAGCTGAATTCAAGACAAGGTTGCGGCGATACTCAGAGAGCGTGATAAAAGGGTCAATGTCCGAAACTGGGTTTTCAACGATCCCAAGCAGCCGGACACGTTTTCTCTCAGCTGCGGCTTCAGAGGTCTTCTTCAAAACAGGATGAGACAAAAGTTTATTCCGATACTGACGAAGAGTCATAGAAGGATCAAGAACAACAATGGAGCTGGACCCCAGCTGGGTCAGCTGGGCGGGTGTTCTTGCCGGGCTCATGGCCTTTGCAATCTGTCAGGTTCTCAGGTTCAGAGCCCGCGGGGCCGGGCTCTGGAGCAAACGTGAGCCCTTGGGCTGCTGACGAGGATCGACAGCAGCAGGCAAAACCCACCAATCAACGCTGGGCAAGCACACCGGCACCGGCAGGGACTGCAGGCACCGCCCAGCGAGCCGGAACACACGGAATGGAATCCCCCAGACTGGAGGACACAGGACTGGAACACTGGACTGCAATCCCCCAGACTGGAGGACACAGGACTGGAACACACACCGGACCGGAACACACTGGACTGGAGCACACTGGACTGGTCCGTACAGCTTCACCTGCACTTGGCCACTACCCCCCCAAGAGTTGAGCCCTTGGGTTCGAGTGGCAGGCAGGACTTACCGGATACCGGATGACACAGGGACCAGGACTGGAAACAGAAGTACTCCTAAACCTAAACTGACCTAAGTGCTCCCAAGCCCTAAACCAACAGAAGTGTTCCTAACAGTAAACTAACAGGGGTGCCCCTATGCCCTACACTAACAGAAGTGCAGGGAAGCCACAAGGGAAAAGCAAGGAAGGTACAATACAAAGCTGCCACAGGTGCTCCTAAGCACCAAGCTACCAAAGGTGCTCCTAACAGCATCAAAACCTGAAGTACTTCTATCAGCAACAAGAGGGAAAAGCAGGGAAACTAACACAAGCAAAGCAGAAGTGCTTTAAACACAGCAGAACCAGAAGTGCTTCCAAAGCACCAAACACAGAAGGCTACTAACCCCCAAGCACAGAAGAGCTTCTAAAGCCACAGAAAGGGAAGCATGGGGGCCACAAGGGGAAAAGCAGGGGAGCTAAACAGATACAAGTCACAAGTGCACACTGCACTAACACTGACCTGGCTCTTTAGCAATTGTAGCAAAAGCAAACGTTGCAAAGGCCCTGATAAGGAAGGCCCTCCCAGATGATGTCACACTCCCTAGCCCCAGGCAACAGCACACTGAAACCCAGAGAGGCCCAACCCACACCAATGCAGCACCGTGAAGCACTTGAAGCCAGTACACCCAAAGAGAGGTAGAGCTAATTCAGTCCACCCACACAGCTGCAGTATACTGAAGCAATTAGAGTCAAGCTGCTGGAAGCTGCCAGCATAGAGAGACAGAGCTAGCTCAGAAAGGACAGACAAAAGAAACAGAAGCCAGCTAAGAAGCTGACCACCAGGAAAAAGGTAAGTTTGAGAGAGGTTCTGACAACAATCATAACACACAAAATTCCTCCACTGCCAAATTACTGTGTGAAGTAACACTAAATCCTGCAAAGAAGCTTCTCAGAGCCTACATAGCAAACTTAACAGCACCAATTCTGAACACACAATTATCTCCTTCAATTTACTAAGATTATGCAATTGATAAAAAGAGGTGGAAATAATATGGTCCATTTATTTTTGCGTGGATAGACTTGAATCAAGCATTATTCCCAAATTACGAAGAGATGACATTTAATCAAGCAATCTACACCCTCCCAATAAACATAATTTCTATTTTAGTATAGTTCAGTGATAGGTTTTGATGTCGCATCCAATTGCTGATTTTATTCAAATATATAGTCAAAGTATATGGCAGTCTCTGTATATCATCTGGTAATGGATATCATCTGCATACATTCAGAAAGATAAACTCAGATCCTGAAATACCCTACTTAACGATTTCATATAGAAATTGAAAAGAATTGCTGATAGGGCAGATCCTTGTGGAACACCCTGATGTACTTAATGTCTTTCAGAAATGCACTCATCAATTTTAACTATAAATTATTGGATAGATAAGATTCAAACCATTGTAAAACTGCCACATATTCACATCTTATACAACTCTTGTAATAAGATGAAGTGATCCACCATATCAAAAGTGGATGATATATCCAGTGTTCCCAGGCAAAAATATGCATTCTGGTCCATAGCCGATTGTATCCCATCCGTCGTAGACAAAATACAGCATCTAACAGCAGAGGAGGTGTTCTTGAGCAGGCACACATATTCAATAAGAAACCAAAAAAAGGTAACAGAAATATATATTCCCTAGACATAGGAAAAGCATTCTTGAAGCATTTCTGGTCAATGGTTATACCCAGGATTTTCCCACGTGCTAAGGCCATTTTTACCACAACCATAAAATCGTTGACAGTGGTGACCATAAGGAGTCCCAAACTATGGGTTGGGGGGAGGGGGAATATTTTGCAGGTCTTTACTATTAATCATTTCTATAGATGTACACAGGACTGTACACATTATATGCTGGTACTTTCTTTATCCCTAGTGGGCTCACAATATAGGTTTGTGTATCTGAAGCAATGGAGAGTTAAGCAGTAGTGTAGCTATGGGCCCTCGGGCATCCAGGCCCCCCCATTCCAGCCTTGGGTCCCCACAACCCTGGTGGCCAATCAAGTGCCTGTGTTTTGGGTACCCATATCATTAAAATGCTGGTGCAATTTGCAGCAATCAGAAAACCTGAATGATGAATCTTATACTTTTAGAATATCATAAACCATAACACATTGCAATATGGTTGACTTCTCTGATCCCCCCCCATCCACCACCACAAGGTGGATGATGAATTCTCCATTCCCTCTTCAGCCGATGCCAGAGAGCTGTCCCGCCAAAGCCCAGCCCCCGAAATAATGTTAGGGCCTCCGAAGGATGGCAAACCCTCATCTGCTTATCCTGTATGCCAAAGGAGAGGCTGAAGGGGTAGAGCATCGCGTAACAGGACAAAATTCTCTCCATCTGTGTAGAGTAATTGCTGAAATGTCTGCATAAAGTTCTACTTTGCTACAATGAAATATGATATGGTCCACCTTGCGTGCTGCTTGAAAAATCCATTCTTTAATGGAGAATTGCAGAAAACAAGCAACAATATCACGTGGTCTGTCTACTGGTTTAGGCCCCAAGGCCCAATGCACTTGTTCAAAGTCAATAGCTAGTAGATACACATTCTGGTCAGCTGCCCGAAGAAATTGATGACACACTTGTAACATAAGTGCAGCTGGATCTTGCTCCTGTATATTCTCTGGGATCCCACACCCCCCTCAGATTGTTCCTGCGCGCTCTATTCTCACCATCTTCTACCCAAGTTAGTAAGTCATCATATTTGTTATCCAGTCTATCCACATATTTATTTAAGTCAGCCACATCAAGGTCATGCTGAATAACTCATTCCTCAAAGGTGTTCAAATGCTGGCCGACATCATCTATCTTTTTATGCAGGCTCGCAACATCTGCTAAAACGTCTAGTTTAAAGCCCTCCATAGTTGATTTTAAATCTACCATCCAGGAATGAATATCTGTCTGGCCCGTCCCTTTGGCAAATCAAGTGGCTGTTCCTTCTCTAGCGTTACAGTCTCAGGCACCTTATGTGGCGAAGCCGTGGAAGATGCAGTCTGAGCCATCTTGACTGCACCTTGCTCCAATGCAGTCTGTGCTTGATAATGTAGGTTTTAAGATGGTCTGCGTGCGGCGACTGGACATACCACTCATCAACATCTGCTATTGTTCACAACTGCTCCAGCCTGATCAAAAACTTTTCTGTGGATTCGCTAATCAAGGCTTATTTCTCAGAGCACGGAGGAGCTCATCGGCTAAGCTGCCATCAGCTAGATGTCGTCACTTCCCTCTCCCTTCCTACCTTATTTCAGGGTCTGACAAATGTCAATCACTCCCTTCTCAACCATTCTACTTCACTACTCCTTCCTATTTCCTCTTCTTCTCTGCCAATAATATGACATTTGTTCTCTTCACCAGCAGATTACTAATTGGTTGCAGGTGCTCAAAGTAGCTTCATATCTGTTCTGAAACCCTATTGCTTTATCACTACATCTCCCAGACTGCCTGTCTCCAAGCTGAGATCACTTCTTGTCAGTTTAGGACTCCCCTTCAGCTGACTTACTTCAGGGCTCTCCTAAACTATCTGTAGTGCATTCTAGTGCCAGTCTTATGTATAAGCAGTGATATGCTAACTAGTGTGCCACAATTCTCAAAAACGACCCCATTCTATGCACAGGGCCCCAAAGGCAGATAGAGTTGGATGCCCATATTTTGGCCCCTCCTTAATCCCACCCAAAACATGCCCAGACTACACATCCCTGCCATAAGGAACTAATTCAGTTTTAGACGTCCATATCCCAGCTTTATAAAATCAGGGTTTGGATGTCCTTGACCCTTTTGGATGTCTAAATGCCGGTTTTCAGATGTCCAAAACATGAGTAGAGCTTCTAAAATATAGGCCATAGTATACTTGAATTTTCAGAAATAATTTGATAAAATCCCTCATGAGAGACTCCTTATGAAATTAAAAAGTCATGTGATAGGAGGCAGTGTTTTATTCTGCATTGGTAACTGGTTAAAAGATAGAAAACAGAGAGTAGGGGTACATGGTCAGCTTTCTCAATGGAAGAGGGTAAATAGTGGAGTACCCCAGGGTTTTGCACTGGGGCTAATATTTTTAACAAATTTATAAATGGTATGGACAAGTAAATCACAAATAAGGTGGTCAAATATGCAGATGACACAAAATTGTTCAAAGCTATTAATTATGAATGGATTTGTGAGGAATTATCGGGGGATCTTATAAGAGTCAGGAACTATGCCTCTAAAAGGCAGATTAAATTTAAAACGGACAAGTGCAAAGTGAAGCACATAAGGAAACAATCCAAACTATAGGTATACAATGTTGGGTTCCATATTAAGAGTCACAACACAGGAAAATAATTTTGGCATCACTGTGAACAATATGTTTGAAATCCTTAGTTCAGTGAATGACAGAGGTCTATAAAACCTTGAGTAGGGTGGAGTAGGCAAATAAGGAATGGTTGTTTACTCTTTCAAACAGTACTCAAGACAAGGGAACACTCCAAGAATCTAAAAGGTAGCACTTTTAAAACTAACTGGAAGGAGTATGTGTTCACCCAATGCACAATTAAGCTGTGGGACTTGGTGCCAGAAGAAAGCAGTTATAAAGTTCCTGAAATAAAGATCAATAAACCATTATTAGGTAGACTTGGGAGAGCCACTGCTTATCCCTCCCTAACTGTAAGCAGCAAGGAAGAGATTGGTTCTTTGGGATCCTGCCAAGTACTTTTCAGCTGGATTTGCCACTGTTGGAAACTGGCTGCTGGCCCTGATGGATCTTTGGTCTGATCTGGTATGGCATTTCATACAGGATTGGCCAGAGTGAAATCGTTTGTAAAGTTTAACACGTATATTTTAGAAAATATGTAGAAAAAATAATTTCTTTAGCACAAATTTGAAGCTTATTAATTGTCATAAATATTCCTACCCTCACTTGCCTTTCTCAACATTTTTACATCTGAGACTTGCAAAAAGGGCTCAGGTTGGGAGAGAGACTAAAAAATGGAAGATAAGATTAGGTTCTTTATTCTACACAAAGGAATTTACATTTCAATAAGTGTTATCAATTTGAACAATTCAAAAGCCTAAACAGAATTAACTATGCATTAGACATTTATATAGGAAGAGCCAATAAAGTTATTGCAACATGATTTATGGCCCTTTATCATTTTTCCTTTGTAATTATCCTCTTTGCCCATGTATTTTCCTTGTTTTGTGCAACCATTAGCTTCTATCCCCTTAATCCATTCCTGCAGAACTCGATTGCTATTTGCCCATTTCCTGGTCCATACTCCCCTCCTTTCATCATAATGCTAAAAACAAATAAGCATAAAGCTTATCATTAGAAATATTACAGTTTAAATCATAGATAAAAATAGGAATATTTTATTTTTAATGTGTTTAAAAACTGAACTAGACACAAGTAGAGAGACCAGATATTTTGAAAGTATAAATAGAATAGAAATTAAACTTCTTACTATTTTGTTTATTTGGATTTTGCTCATACCTTTTTCAGTAGTAGCTCAAGGTGAGTTACATTCAGGTATGCTGGATATTTCTGTGTCCCAGGAGGGCTCACAATCTAAGTTTGTGCCTGAGGCAGTGGAGGGTTAAGTGACTTGCCCAACATCACAAGGAGCAGCAGTGGGATTTGAACCGGCCACCTCTGGATTGCAAATCTGTTGCTCTAACCACTAAGCCACTCCTCCACTCACATTTGAAGGATTACGCTTGATTTAAAAATAAATTCTTAGGGGTTGATATTCACTTGCTCGCAATCAATGTTTTTTTAAGTGCTGACTGCCATCGGCTAAATTGGACCTGGATATTCAATGCAAGGCCATGGACAAGCATGGGCACTGAATATCAGGGTAATTGGTAGTGCCCCGATGTTATATGGGTACAGCCATATTTGCATACTTAACTGGGCAAAGTTAGGACTCCCTTTTGTGTGATCCAACTTGCCGTGGGCACTGGCACTGAATATCATTGGTGCCCAGTGTCATACCAAGGGTGGGGCAATGAGTGAAATCCACCCCGGGTGCAGGCAGTAAGGGGGTATAATGAGCAGCCGCGTGGCTGTCAGCTCTGCCGGTCCCCTGCCCCCTCTGATGTCAACTTCCTGTTGCAGGGCAGGGGACTGGCAGAGCCGACAGCCATGCAGCTGCTCAGTGCACCCTCTTTACTGCTTGGAGGGAGTGTGGGAGATGGCATTGGCAGGGGGGGGGGATGTGCCTGGAGAAGGGGGTACTCCTCCCCGGGTGGCAACCAAGCTTGGTATGTCACTATTGGTGTGCACATAACTACTGGGTCTGCCCTAACTCCCCCTCCCACCCCCACACTCAGACTGCCCCAGCACTAACTGGACAGTGCCTTGGTGGTCAGAGTCAGTATTCAGTGGCACTGTCCTCTTCAGTGTCATTGAATATTGGCTCTTGGCCCTCTCAGCATGGTTTAAGCAGCAAAACTTTCACATCTTCTATCTATCTATCTATCTATCTATCTATCTATCTATCTATCTATCTATCTATCTATCTATCTATCTATTTAACAGCTTTGGTTATAGTGTGTGGTGGTTCACAACATTGCCACCTGGAGATGCTGTTGGCTATACAGTACACACATTTGGCATACCGACAATTGTAGGCTTTGACCTGTATGTGTATTTGGTGTACATATGCATGTAACTCTGTCCAGTACATGCTTATGATATAGCTACACACATTTGCAGAGCCTCACAGCTGGAGAGAAGAAAGGAGATGGACAAGATGGCAAAAAGGTGATGCCACAATGGAGGTAGGAAGGGGTAGGTGCCCAGATACTGTTCATTTAATTTTCAATAGGTTACAACTAATCTCTCTATATAAAAGGCAACACCAACGTTCTATGAAGCCTCCAGCCAGAAGTTGAAGGGGGCGAGATATCCGGTTTCCCCATGAGTGTCTGCCCCGCCCTCTCTGTAACACAGTCAGTGAAGGAAAACAGCAGAGCACGAAATCAAATCGCTGGCTCTGTAACAGTGAAGGACTCAGAGGGGGGAGGGGAGAGAGGCCAGAGGGCAGGGACACACACACTCCCACATGCACACAGAAGAAAACATTGCTAGCCCCCGTTTCATTTGCATCAGAAACGGGGCTTTTTTATTAGTTATAAATATTTGGGTTCATATGGCACTTTTCATCCAATCTGCCCGCCCCTAGAGCTTTACAATTTGCTGATTCAGAAACATTAGTGCTTCCAATCCTCTCTGGGGTTGATGCCTGGAAACTTATTTCCAGCATTTATATGACATGGAAACTTCAAAGGGAGAAAATAAGGAATATGGGTTTTTATCTACCATCCTTTTTGTCCACCAAAGGACCACCCAATGTAGTTTACAACTAAACAAAAATACATAAATAAAAAAAACATTAAAATTAATATAAATTAATATATTCAAAATACATAATACATAATATAAAAATATGAAAACAATCTCCCTAATATTCAGCCTATGGCAGTCAGCAGTTTTAAAGCCACTGACTGCTACAGGCTGAATCTAACCCAAACATTCAATGTTGAGACCTTGTCCGGACACCAGCACTGAATAATTGGGTCAGCAGTGGTTACGGAAGTTACATGGGTACCAGCTGATATTCAGTTCAATATCCATTTACACCAATGAAAACATGGTATAAATCCTGGCATGGTGATTTATGCGCACTGGGCCATATTCTATACTACACATGTAAATTTTGGAATGCTCAGGAAACACCCATTTCCCTGTCCATAACCACGCCCCTTTTTGCCTGCGCGAATTAGATGTTCAGCACACTTCGTTGCAGAGTACGCTTAGTGAGTTCTGCACATAAATTCTAATTAGTGCTCATTATTGCTTGTTAAGTGCTGCTATCAGTGCGCAGCTTGTTAAGCTGGTTAAGGTGCACGCATTGTTTAAAGAATCCTCTTGGATTTTGGCACGGATCTTTAGACACGCTATATAGAATCTGGGGGATAGTGCTTCATAGTGCTTGTTTTGCTCCTACAGGTGGATAACCAATTATCAACTTGATCCAGGCTTAGTTGAAGGGTGGTCAAATCAGAGGTATAGAGATTCTGGACAGAAACAAGGAGAACGTCATCTGCATAAATGTAAGATTTGATCATAGATTCCAGAATCAAGGGTGCAAGGGAGCTAAGGAAGATGTTGAAAAGAAGCGGAGAAAGCACTGAACCTTGAGGAACACCAAAGGGAGAAGGGACTAGAAACCGATGAAGGAATGGAAAACCTAAATAACCTATCTGTGAGGAAAGAAGAGGACCATTTAAGAACAGTGCCGCTGATACTGAGAAATGAGAGTCTGAGCAAGAGAAGGGAGTGACTGACAAGACTGAAAGCTGCTGAAAAGTTAAAATATCCCAACTTATGCACAGTTGAGTTGGAATCACAAGACAGCACATTTGTAGAAAGCTGGAAAATGGTCTTTGGAACAGAGGCTTATACATCACATTCTTTAGCTAATTTTGACAATAATTTTAAGTTTATTGAGTCCAAAGTTAACCTCTTGACTCTGTCTTCTTTACAACAGCAACACAGTTAAGATACTGATGTGCTAAAGCGTGAATTTCTTTTCAGCAATGATATTGCACGTTAAAAAGTGAAAAGAAAAATAACAGAAAATGCATAAAACCTGTAAAAATGCCAGCATTTTTATGTATTTTAACATGAAAAGTCACTTATGTGAAAAAAATGACAAAAGGGAACAGCTCAGTAGAAAATGTATGCAGATTTTTTAAAAAATACAATATTAATGAGCTGCTGTAGGAAAGAGACACAAAAACTGAAAAAAACAACCTGTTGTAATATAAGCCAATGATAAACAATGTATTCAATAATACAATAACAATAATAAAAGTTATCACAAATTGTCAAATAAAACCCAACCTGGTCATTTTTCAACATTATGCCTGCATCTGGGGTAAAATTCATTTAAAAATATAACAATAAAACCATATTAAAGTGCTTTCACTGCTTATAATATTCTCCTCTAAGATTTTGCTATTGTAATTGTATTAACTATGTAAGCTGCATTAAGCCTGCAATATGTGGGAAAGCGGAGGGTACAAATGTAATAAATAAATAAATAAATATTAAAATGGAAACACAATCTTCAAATAATGTATTACAAAAGTCACTTGGGGGTCCTTTTACTAAGCTGTGCTAAAAAGTGGCCAGCACTGCTGTCAGCTACTTTTAGTATGGCAATAAAATGGCCACATTTGCTATATCTTCCATCAATGGCCATGTGCTAATTTAGTTGGCGGTAAGGGCTACCATGCTACTCCCATGGTAATCAAGCAGTGTGCGGCAATGTGCCCATACTACATGATTAGCGCAGGGCACACCTACTCACCGCCCATGGGCACGCCTCCCACACTGAAAAATACAAAATATTCTTCAGTGTGGGGTTATCGCGTGCTGAGTAGCACACTACCATGGGATGTCTCAGCGTGTCCCGCAGTAGTGCTTTTCAGCATGCAGTAGCCACACGCTAGTGAAAATGCAGCTTAGTAAAAGGGCCCCTTGGTCCTTAGAACCTGGAAGAAAAATAACTGAACCTATAGAGCCCGTGATGTTCATACATAATGATGCTATCAATGGGCAGAAAAAAATGAGAAAAATAAGAAAAATGAAAAAGAAAGTATGCATACCCAAAAAAAGATTTATGAAGACATTTAGGGGCCTGTTTACTTAGCAGCGTTAAAGGCGCGTTAACATTTTTAATGCACGTTAACCATGTACGCATGTTAACCATGTACGTGCCTAAAATATCCCTATAGGCACCTACATGGTTAGCACACGTGCTAAGTGTAGGTGCGCTAAAAACACTAACGCACCTTAGTAAACAGGGCCCTTATTGAACAGACTGGCAAATTTTTCACTTGGACAGGGAAATAACCTGTGTTCCTACTTGTAACACATCTTGAGCTAAAATTTGGAGAAGGTGATTAATTAAAATCTAAATCCAAATGTTTATGAGAATCTATAGGAGAAACCATTTGTTTAAAAAAAAAAACCTATTGTTTACTTAAAGTAACATGAGTGGAAAGAAAGGCATTAGCTTTGAATGTAAAATAACCATTACATAAAAAATATAAATTAGATAATAAAGAAATATGTAAATTTATAAGTAAATCACTTAAAATAAATAACTATCCATACTCTGATCGTGGCTGGACAGATTCAGCTTCAGCTTCAGAAGTTGGAGAACAAGGACAGTGCTGGGCAGACTTCTATGGTCTACGCCCTGAAAATGGCAAAGACAAATCAAGACCAGGTATACATATGAAGTATCACATACCATATGTAATGAGTTTATTTTGTTGGACAGACTGGATGGACCGTACAGGTCTTTATCTGCCGTCATCTACTATGTTACTAAGGCTAGTAGGCGCACCCCAGACTACTCCCTTCCTGTTTCAGACAACCTGAAAATTCTCGGAGTAACAATTGACCAAACTCTCACACTAAAAAACCATGCAAAAAATACAACAAATAAAATGTTCCATTAAATGTGGAAACTCAAAAGAATAAAACCTTTCTTCCCAAGGGAAGTATTCCGCAGCTTGGTACAATCAATGGTGCTAAGCCAGCTAGACTACTGCAATGCAATTTAAGCCGGATGCAAAGAACAAATCATCAAAAAACTCCAGACTGCCCAAAACACAGCAGCTAGACTCATATTCGGAAAAACGAAATTCGAAAGCACCAGACCCCTAAGAAAGAAAATACACTGGCTCCCACTCAGGGAACGTATTGCATTTAATAATCACAAGATTATTCATGGCGAGGCCTCGGCCTACATGTCAGACCTCATAGACTTACCACCCAGGAATACAAAAAGCTCATCATGCACATTCCTGAATCTCCATTACCCCAGCTGCAAAGGACTAAAATATAAATCAACATTTTGCGTCCAGCTTCTCCTACATATGTACACAACTATGAAATGCGCTACCATATGCCACAAAAACAATGCATGACTTAACTAACTTCCGAAAATCACTAAAAACCAACCTGTTCAACAAGGCATACCACAACAATCCATCCTAAATTCCAGCCGATGAAACTTATACCAGAACTGGACATAACCAAACTCCTTATACCTGATTGCCTCATCAATTGTTACAAATGAACTTGAACTTTAACGCTACAACACTTTATCTCTGATCCTGATAATGAACTCTTTATAATCTGCTTGTTCTCTTATGAACATTTAATGCATTACCAACTTGTATTTCCTCATACCGGAAATGGCGATCACCATTACGGAATAATGTAAGCCACATTGAGCCTGCAAATAGGTGGGAAAATGTGGGATACAAATGCAACAAACAAATAAATAAACTACCGCCCAGCTACCGTGAGCCTTGGGTGGTAATTCCATTGTTTTTACCCGCATCTGATACGCGCTTCCGAAACTATTTTTTATTTAGTTCCATGGGCGGTAATCGGCAGTACGCACTGACAATTACTGCCTGGTTAATGCGTGAGACCTTACCGCTAAGTCAATGGGTAGCAATAAGGTCTCAGGCTAAAATGGACGCGCGCCAATTTTTATTTTGCCACACATCCATTTTTGGCCAAGAAAAAGGCCTTTTTTGCAGGCGCACTGAAAAATGGACCTGCATGCGTCCAATACATGCGCCTACAACAGTGCAGGCCATTTTTCGGTGCACCTTAGTAAAAGGACCCCTATGTTAGTAAAAAATATCCAAAAAGGGGGATTGAAAATATTTTTTATATATTTAAAAGAGAAAATGTTTATGCTTAAATGTAAATCTAGTTCACAAAGGTTTATTGTGGGAAAAAGCACAATGATTGATATATAAAGTAAAGGAATATTCATTTCCACTTCAGGCAAAACAACTGACTCTGTTGTAAAATATATTCCATTAGATGTGCTGGAGTCTGGACAAGAGTTTTTGATTGCAAACTAGGGGCCCTGTTTACTAAGGTGATCTAACATTTTGAGCATGTGCTAAAAATTAGCATGCACTAACCATGTAGACGCCCACAGGAATATTATGGGCATCTACACAGCGCACGCTAAAACGCTAGCTCGCTTCTAGCGCAGCTTAGTAAACAAGGCGCTAGGAGTTTATTCTTCGCCAGCTCTCTCTAGCAAAAGAGGCTGGCCGATGTTCAATCAAATGCTGAACAGAGATGCTGTTTATACTTTTACATTGGTGAAATCTTGATAGAGTCACAGTAGCTTGAAGGGGTCATACAGCAAAATACAGCATAGGCAGTTTCAGTTCACAGAGGAGACATGCTGCAGACTAACTCTTACAGGCTGGATGGAGAAAAAATGGTGGTGGGGTGGGGTGGGGATTTTGACCAGCAAGATTAGAGAACATGCAAGCCAGTAGAAAGAGTTCCATAAGACACAGGGAAATGGACACGTGCTCTGAAAGAGCCTATTACAGGGTACTATAGGATTACAGGGATTTGTAGTCTTATTATATATCCTATCATCTGCTTCCATGCAAGTGAGGGGCAGAATATTACTCTTGAAACTATTCTGGTCAGTTATATTGTAGCAGTGAACAGAATTAATCTCTAACCCCAAGCCAAAGAACAAAGTAAACCACAGCCTTGCAGAATCCTTTGGAGGTGGGTCTCCCATGAAGGAGACAGAATACCATCCTACAGTCTGACTTCAGGCGGACAGCAACACAGTTCCAAAATATCAGGCGGGGAATATTCAAAAGGCACAACCTTCAGCTGTTTTAACTCAGTCCTTGAGACAGCAAGCTGGCCAGAGTCTGTTAGGAGATTCACACAGATAGCATACAAAAGGGATCAGTGAGAGCACCAGGCCCTGCAAGCATACCAGTAGTAAACATCAGATGGAACCTCTTTTGTTTATCTCCTCAACATTTTAAGACCTTTGTCCAGGCTTATTGATTTGGCATTTAAATATCCAAATTCAAGACAGAGGCCCTCTAATTGGTTATACCAGAACTTACTGGTACCCAGGGGCGTATCTGGCCTCCGGCGGTAGGGGGGGCCAGAGCCAGAGGGAGGGGGCACATTTGGCCCCCCCCCCGCCGCCCCCCCTCCCCGCCATTGCCGGACACCCCCCTCCCTTCCCGCCATCGCTTACTTTTGCTGGCGGGGGACCCCAACCCCCGCCAGCCGAGATCCGCTTCCTCCTCCTCGGAGTCTGACTGACGTTGTAACGTGCTGCGATGTCAGACTCCGAAAAAGGATTTCAGCTTTGCACAACAGCAGCAACACGTCGGCCACGCGGAGGACGAAGATAGAAGAAAGTTAAAGAAGATCTCGGGTCGGCTGGCGGGGGTTGGAGTCCCCCGCCAGCTGAAGAAATATTTTTAAAGGTAGGACTCGGAGGAGGAAGCGGATCTCGGCTGGCGGGGTTTGGGGTCCCCCGCCAGCAAAAGTAAGTGATGGAGGGGAGGGTTGACGGCGGTAGGGGGGCCAGGGCGAAATCTGCGGGGGCCCAGGCCCCTGTGGCCCCACGCAGATACGCCCCTGCTGGTACCAAACAGACAAATAAGAAGTTGTCCTTTGTTGTCCAACCAGGTGCACAGCAGAGCCAGAAGAGACAAGATGGATGTTGATGAAAGAATCTGTTTACTAGTTCAGGCCTTCTTGGTTGAAACATAGATTTGCTTCAAGGTTGCCAAAGTTGGGTAAAGATGCTTATATTTCCTGTGAGCCAGCAGTCTTAAACAAAGCACAATGTAATCTTTCACAATAAATTCCACTGTAGCATAACAAATCCAATGTAGAGACCTCTAAGGCTCTGCATTGTGAGGATAACAGAGACCTCTAGTGGCCTGAATAAAATACTGTTTTTTGACTTGTAAATGTCCCCACTGTTTCCAGAACAAGCAGACGGCTGTCCTGACTCATGAAGAATGGTGGGAGGATACCCCTTTAGAAGGGAAACTCTAGTTGGTATAAAACCCCAGTCCTGTTTGAATTCTGTGCTTTTGGTTCTTGTTTCCCTAGCCATTTTACCACAGAGTGAGGTGAAGGGTCTTTGGCTAGCCTCACCATAGTACTCTTGGAGGAGAAAAGAATTGGTGAGAAGTGACAGACTTGCTGAGGTGTAAACTGAAACGAAACCAGCCCATCACAACTTCTAAGGAGAAAGAATTGGAGCAGTTGAAGAAACAGGAAGAACAGGGGATTTGGGTTCTGGGATCTGCTGTTCCCATCTGAAAAGGCTAACAGTGATGCTCTCATCTGGGGTAAACCAACTGTGAAAGTCTACAGGAGATAAAGAGGAGTCTCACAATAGTTGAGAGTCCTGAAGAAACAAATAAGAAATTGTAAGTGTTTAATTCTATTTTTTGCTGTATGTCTCTGCATGTAATTTTGCTATTGTGACTTTGTCCATTTTGCTTAAGGACTCTATTTTATGGTTCAATCATTTTTTATTGATGGCAGAAAGCATACTTAAACAGTTACAACCGGTCAAAGCCAGAATCAGAACAAATTGAACAACAAGAAGATAACATCAACCATCAAATAAGGACTCTATTTTATGTAAACCAGAACCCCAGTTCTGGCCTGGACTTAGTTATTGTATGCCAGTGGAATGAGGAGAGTGTGGATTGTTATGCCAGCAGCCCCCCCCCCCCCCCCATAAATACTGGTCCCAACCTGGACCCACCAACAAAAAATATGTGGGTCAATATTCAGCATGCAACAGTCTGTGTTCTTTTAAACACTAACCACTTATGCAGGTTGTGGATAAACAGCATCCCCCTTCCCTCCCCCTAAAGAAACATAAAAGAAGGCCCGAACCCTCCACCCAACCCCTTAGGCCCCCTGGGCCCACCTGCATGTTCCCAAGGGCAAACAGACAGGGGCAATGCCCACTCACTCCTGCCTGGCATGGCACCCTGTTCAAAATGGCTGCTGCAATCCCTAGCTGCAACCTCATGGTACTTCCAAGTGCTGCAAGGCAATGGTAGAAGTTGAAACAGCTATTTTGAACAGGCTGTCGTGTCAGGCAGGAGTGAATGGACATCATTCCTGCCTATTTTCCCTTGGGAACATCCAGGAAGGCCCAAAGGGCTCGGGCCTGGCTTTATGTTTCTTTGCAGGTGGGAGAAGGGTTCAGAAGAGGGGGGAAGCCATAGGTGCTCTGCCACTACATGGAGGTTAAGTTGACACTGTCCAGTACTCAGATTGGTGCCTAGTTACCTCAGTGGTTAAAGTTAGGACAGCCTTTATGCTGTTCTAACTTTAGCTCCTTCCTTAACTGCTCAACAACTTGAATATGGCCACTAACCGGTTAAATGCTGGCTCCACCCATGAAAGGCCCCGGCACTAACTGGACAGTGCATGGGTGGTCTGTGGTGATATTCAGTGGCATTGTCCGGTTACCTGCCGCTGAATATTCGCAGTTAGCATTGACCAAGCCACTTAAATGGCCAGAATCCTCTCCTGGCCATTTAGATAGCATTGAATATCAGGCGAATAGCTTTTTTGTAAAGTGTAAACCCTTCCTGCCTAAGAATGATCTGGGAAGGAAGGAGTTACACCAGAAATCTATGCTTCAAATTCCGTGTTTTTTTTTTGGTTCAGGCAGCATATAGCTCTATATAAGATTGCCTAGGCTGTAGACTTTTTGGTTTCTTATTTTTAATTACTTCTTGAATATTCTTATATTCTTTCATATTGAATGCATAGAATATATTGTGTAGATAGTGAAACAAACTCCTACTTTAATTAATTTGGAATTGTATTTTTTAGACAGCAGAATGAAAAGTGTATAAGGATAGGAACTCTTCACTGTAGTTTGTACTTTTTTGTTCTGATGTTTAAGCATTTACAAAAAAAATTTTCAGCATTTTCCAAATCACAATTACTTTTTTGCTATTTGAATTTAATGTAATACTATAGAATATAGACCTCACACTATGGAGTGATATATAGGCATTATAATATTCTCAGTTTTGTTCTCCATTCCTTTCCTAATAATTCCTAACATTCTATTTGCTTGCTTAGACACTGTTACACACTGAGCAGAGGGCCTTGTGAGGGAGTGGATGGTATAGAGAAGACCACTTCCTCACCGTTCTGTACTGCTTTAACAGCTAGAGCGGTCTAGCAAATTGAAATCAACTATAAACTGATAATACAGTTCAATCACCTTGCAGCAGGTGGTGTTAGTCTGCCAAGGTGATGCTGAATCAGAGGGGTGAGGCAGGGAGGCTCTGATACAGAGGTTTCCAGGAAGAAGCTCCAGGTGACGTGAGGACTCCACTGCAAGCTAAGCTGTAGTACCTGAGGAGACAACGAGGGAAGTGGTGTGGCACAGGCTTCATTAGTACTGGAGTTGTCTGGGAAGCTGGCAAAGTAGAAAACAGGTTGAGTTACATTCAGAAAGTACTTGTTTTGATATGAATAGACAATGTGTTGTGCTTGGCTGGGAGCTAGCCCTAATTAGAGACTGGACTTGTGCTGGCTGAAAGCCTGTGAAGTAACGGGGGGCACATGGAGGGGCATAATCAAATGGGGCGCCCCAAGTTTTCCTGAGGGCGTCCTCGCTGGATGTCCCCGCATATAGTTATCGAAACAAGATGGGCGGCCATCTTTCATTTCGATAATACGATTGGGGACACCCAAATCTCCACATTTAGGTCAACCTTAGAGATGGTCGACATAAATGTTGAGATGGTCGACCTTAGAGATGGTCGTCCCCGGTTTTCAGCGATAATGGAAACCAAGGACGCCCATCTCAAAAACAACCAAATCTAACTAATTTGGTCATGGGAGGAGCCAGCATTTGTAGTGCACTGGTCCCCCAGATATGCCAGGACACCAACCGGGCACCCTAGGGGGCACTGCAGTGGACTAACTGATGCACTATCTGAATGGAAAAAGCCCTTCCCTTACCGATCCCTTAGTGATTTGGAAAGGAACGGGCATGAATGAAGGAAATTGCATGCAAATGAACTGCTCACTGTTAGCTCATTTGCACACGATTTCCTTCCTAAGGAAGGGAAGCCAGTGCAGAGCAGCCATGCGTTATGTATGGCTACTCTGCGTATGCCAAATACGGCTTCATACATGCAGACAAACTGCGTGTATAATAGCCGTCTACAACCTTAAATAAATTGCTGTCTACAACCTTAAAAAAACACAAGTCCAGGTGAAAGTGTCCAAGTGCTTGTCAGGGACATCTTTTTTTTTTTTAAAGTAAGGGTTAAGGATGTTCAAGTGTTAGGTGCCTTTGCTCTGCCTCTGTCCCTGTGATGGGCAGTTGAGGACATCCAAAATGTGGATGTTTCTGTGAGAAGGACATCCGTGCCTTTGCTATGCCTCTGACACCCTCTTTATTTATTTATTTGGATTTTGGATCACAAGTAGCAGCAGTGGGATTTGAACTGGCCACCTAACCACTAGGCCACTCCTCCACTCCACTCCCTTCAAATTTGGCTGTCCCTGTGGGGTGGGGGGCAGTTCAGGACGTCCAAAATATTTGAAAGGACATCCACGCCTTTGCTATGCCTCCACTGACACACACACACCTCCCCCCCCCCCCCCCCCCAGGGACCTGCATAATGCTGCGATGGACCTGAGTATGATATTTGAGGCTGGCAAAAAAAGTTTTTAAAGTTTTTTTTTTCAGGGTGGGAGCGGATTAGTCACCACTGGGGGAGTCAGGAGAGGTCATCCCTGATTCCCTCCGGTGGTCATCTGGTCAGTTCGGGCACCTTTTTGAGGCTTGATCGTAAGAAAAAATGGACCAAGTCGGCCAAGTGCTCGTCAGGGACGCCCTTCTTTTTTCCATTATCGCTCGAGGACGCCGATCTGTTAGGCATGCCCCAGTCTTGCCTTTGCTACGCTTCCGACACACCCCTGGGAACTTTGGTTGTCCCCGCAACTGGAAGCAGTTGGGTACGCCCAAAATCAGCTTTCGATTATGCCGATTTGGGCGACCCTGAGAGAAGGACACCCATCTCCCGATTTGTGTCGAAAGATGGGCGCCCTTCTCTTTCGAAAATAAGCCTGATGGTGTGTCAAATAAAATATTTTCTTTGTCTTTCAAACCCTGTGTGTCTGACTGAGTTTATGCCCGATCCAAGCCACACCCTTGACCACATTACCACAGGCTTCAACGTATCACCAACGAATATACCTAAATCTTTTTCCAGGCGGTGACTCCTAATGTGAAACCTTGCATCATGTAGTTATAGTTTGGGTTAGTTTTCCCTACATGCATCACTTTGTACTTGCTCACATTAAATGTCATCTGCCATTTGGATACCCAGTCTTCCAGTCTTATAACGCTCTCTTGCAATTTTTCACAATCTTCTTGTGGTTTAACAACTGTGAATAATCCACAACTTTGAATAACTTTGTATCACTCCATGGTGAGATTGCACTTCAAATATTGTGTGCAATTTTGGTCACTGCATCTCAAAAAAGGTATAGTGGAATTAGAAAAGATACAGATAAGGGCGATGAAAATGATAAAGGGTATGGGACAACTTCCCTATGAGGAAATGCTAAAGAAACTAGGGCTTGTCAGCCTGGAGAAGAGATAGCTCAGGGGAAATATGATACAGGTCTTTAAAATCCTAAGTGGAGTTTAACAGGTAGATGTGAATTACTCATTTAGTAAATTTAAAACAATTCAGAGAACAATTGATCCTCTCACTCATTACTCCTGTTTCCAGATCAGCAGACCAGGCACTAATCTCTGGGGAACTCCACTAATTACCTTTCTCCATTGAGAATATTGACCATTTAACCTACTCTGTTTTCTTTTAACCAGTTCTTAATCCACAATAGAACACTGTCTCCTATCTCATGAATTTTTAATTTCCTCTCCTCAGTTGTTCAGTAGCCTGGAAATTATCTCATCACTAGCCACCTAATAAACCAGTCCTGTATGACAGCTTTCAACATATTCCATATGTTCTCCCCTTTCACCTCCTTTGTGTTATTGAGCTAAAAATATTCTATGTCCCTTTCTACCACTTTAACTATCTGCTTATCAGTTAATAATCTGTCATTCGGCGTATAGTACTGTTTCGCCTTCTGTTCACTCTCATATTTTAGGTGTATCCAAGCCAAACCATGATTCGATCATGCAGTATCCCTTATTCTGGCCCTTCTATCCTGGGTTCCAAGTCCTTTGATACCTAAATGAATTAATCCTAGAATAGAAATGATTTTACGTTGAGCAGAATGTTTAATTCTTAGTACTAGAATGCAGCATGCACCAAATAGATACTAACCCCCCATTTTCCACGGACCACTTCAGTTTCCTTCTATAACTCCTCCTGTTCCCCTCTCCCATCCCCAAACTATCCTGGTTTGATGACAGGATCTCATTAAAATTTCCAGCCACTACCAACACTTGTTTTTCTTTACCCCTCAAGTTATCCCTCATCTGTTTAAAGAATTCCCCTTGCATTCCACTCAGTATATATATGCTTATGATATATAGCAAATATCCTGGACCGGATATTATTCATCCCAGAGTACTGATAGAATTGAAAAATTATGGAACTATTGTTAGTAATATGTAAATTATCTTTAAAATCAAGCGTGGTACCAGAAGATTGGAGGGTAGCCCATGTACGCCGATATTTAAAAAAGGTTCCAGAGGGGATCCGCGCAGTTATAGACCAGTGAGCCTGATGTCGGTGCTGAGCAAAATGGTAGACACTATTATAAAGAACAAAATTACAGAGCATATTCAAAAGCATGGATTAATGAGACAAAACCAACATGGATTTAGTGAAGGGAAATCTTGCCTCACCAATCTACTACATTTCTTTGAAGGAGTGAACAAACATGTGGATAAAGTTGAGCCGGTCGATATTGTGTATTTGGATTTTCAAAAGGCGTTTGACAAAGTACCTCATGAAAGACTCCAGAGGAAATTGGAGAGCCATGGGATAGTATCCTATTGTGGATTAAAAACTGTTAAAAGATAGAAAACAGAGAGTAGGCTTAAATGGTCAGTATTCTCAATGGAGAAGGGTAGATAGTGGGGTTCCCCAGGGGTCTGTGCTGGGACCGCTGCATTTTAACATATTTATAAATGATCTAGAGATGGGAGTAACTAGTGAGGTAATTAAAATTTGCTGATGACACAAAGCTATTCAAAGTTGTTACATCACAAGAAGATTGTGAAAAATTACAAGAGGACCTTACGAGACTGGGAGACTGGGCATCTAAATGGCAAATGATATTTAATGTGAGCAAGTGCAAAGTGATGCATGTGGGAAAGAGGAACCCAAATTATAGTTACATAATGCAAGGTCCCGCATTAGGAGTCACCAACCGGGAAAGGGATGTAGGTATCATCGTTAATGATATGTTGAAACCCTCTGCTCAGTGTGCTGTGGCGGCTAATGAAACAAGTAGAATGTTAGGCATTATTAGGAAAGGAATGGAAAACAAAAATGAGGACATTATAATGCCTTTGTATCACTCCGTGGTGGAAAGGAAGTTGCTGAAAATCTTACTCTTTAGTGACTTAGGGGCTGATGTAGAAAGCCTTGTAGTAGAGCCACTAACTGCATGGCTTCTACCGCGAACTTTCTGCTAAAAGTTGGCCACAGGTTGCAGTATTCAATGAGCATGCAGGTTACTGCTACATTAAAATTGTGGCAGTAATCCACAACTAATTTAAAAATGTCATCCTACCTGTCAGTGCTTCAGCAGTGATAGTCCCTGATGATAGTGGAAACACCCTACCCCCAACTAATCACCAAGGTCCCCCCAGACCCAAGTACCTCTAATTGAGGCAGGACTTGCTCCTACCTCTGGTGCCATCATCTCCAAAATAGTGGTGTCCTGCCTCACGTGGTGCATCCTGTAATACACTGAGTGGGGCCAGTCTATTATATAAGGGACAGGACTTTGCCATTTTGTAGATGACAGTACCAGAGGCAGGAGCGAGTGGCATCACTCCTACCTCTTCAGGTCTGGGGGGGGGGGGGGCTTCCAAAAGGGTTTGGGGCTAGGTGGCTACTACTAGATACCAGGGACAAGCAGGTTGGGGTGTGGGAAGGAGGGGGGTCCACTGGACCACCAGCGACTAATTTATTTTTAATTCAGGTCAGGTGAGATGGAGAGGGAGGGGGCTGGTCATGTGGGGAGGGTGTGCCAGTCAAGTCAGGTCACTATTTTTAGGAAGGGAGCTGGTCCTGTCGGGGGGGGGGGGGGGGGGAAGGTACCAGTTATTTCGAGGTTGAGAGGGTGCTGGAGGGGCATTATTTTAGTGAGGCAAAGGGAAGAGAGATGGGGCTGATGCTGACCATGGGGGCTGTACACCAGCCTCAGACCTGGTGGTAGGTTTCTGGCACCGAGCTCCCGTGGTACATGTCATTGCACAGCCCTGCATTGCTGTGGGGTAGTTGATCAGCTCTTTAGCATTTATTTTAATGTGCTGTGCACTGATGTCTACCACGGAAGTAAACCTCAGCACAAAAACCCTTTTAGCAGGCAGTGACAATTAACAAGCAAGTAAACTACTCATTAAGGGAGTGCTGCAGCCTGCGGTAGCTTTCTGCATCACCCCCTCTGTATTTTTACATCTATGTGCCTGATATTCAACTACAGCAGTAAGTGTTTGGCTGTCACAGTTAAAATAAACCTGGATGTTTAGTGCTGGTACCCAGATACCAGCCTGTGCCGAGTATCTGGTTTCACTACTGATCCAGAAGTGGTATCTGGTTAGTAGCCATCAGACCACTAACCTGATAATAAACTGGACATTATTAGGACAGCCTTTCTACTGTCTTAACTTTGCCTGGTTAATTATCCAGTTAGTGTACTGATTATAGCCACTAACCAGATAAATTCTGGCTCCACCTAAGTTCCACAGCCTGCCTCAGCAGCACCATCTGGATAGAGGCGATGAGAATATGCAATGGCACTAACCGGATAGCGTTACTGAATATCCCACTTGCCAGCACATATTCTGTTATCAGTGCCTAAACCTCCGGAATCCTCCAGCTATTTTACCTTGCCCTATCTACACTCTGTATAGCTTTACACCTACTCACTTGTGTACCCTGTTGCTCAATAGTGTATTTGTGAACTCCTCACTTCTGCATTTTTACTCCATAGACTTCATTTTTGTGCTGTGGGCCACTGTCCAAATTAAACGTCTTCCTTTTATCGGTCCCTCCCTTTAGTTTAAAAACCTGTCAACATATGATCTGAATTTTTTGCTTAGAATCATTTTACCTTTCACAGAAAGATATAGGCCATCACTACACTATAGCTTTCTATTGGTTCATGTGGAGGGGCATAATCAAAAGGGGTGCCCAAGTTTTCCTGAGGACGTCCTTGCAGGACGTCCTGGAGAAGGGGCGGGGAAACCCATATTATCAAAACAAGATGGGCGTCCAACTTTCGTTTCGATAATACAGTCGGGGACTCCCAAATCGCGAAATTTAGGTTGACCTTAGAGATAGTTGACCTTAGAGATGGTCGTCCTTAGAGATGGTTGTCCCCGATTTTTGCCAATAAACCGAGGTCGGCCATCTCAGAACGACCAAATTCAAGCCATTTGGTCGTGAGAGGAGCCAGCATTCATAGTGCACTGGTCCCCTCACATGCCAGGACACCAACTGGGCACTGCAGTGGACTTCAGAAATTGCTCCCAGGTGCATAGCTCCCTTACCTTGGGTGCTGAGCCCCCAACCCCCCCCCCCAAAACCCACTACCCACAACTGTACAACACTACCATAGCCCTAAGGGGTGAAGGGGGGCACCTACATGTGGGTACAGTGGGTTTCTGGTGGGTTTTGAAGGGCTCACATTTACCACCACAAGTGTAACAGGTAGGGAGGGGGGATGAGCCTGGGTCCGCCTGCCTGAAGTGCACTGCACCCAATAAAACTGCTCCAGGGACCTGCATACTGCTGTCATGGAGCTGGGTATGACATTTGAGGCTGGCAAAAAATATTTTTAAAGTTTTTTTTTAGGGTGGGAGGGGGTTAGTGACCACTGGGGGAGTAAGGGGAGGTCATCCCCAATTCCCTCCGGTGGTCATCTGGTCAGTTCAGGCACCTTTTTGAGGCTTAGTTGTAAGAAAAAATGGACCAAGTCGCCCAAGTGCTTGTCAGGGACGGCCTTCTTTTTTCCATTATCAGCCGAGGGTGCCCATGTGTTAGGCACGCTCCAGTCCCGCCTTCGCTATGCTTCCGACATGCCCCTGTAAACTTTGGTTGTCCCCGAGACGCAGTGCCGTAGCGAAGGCGGCTGACACCCGGGGCAGGTCGCCGCTGCGCACCCCCCTGGGTGCAGCACGGCGCCCCCCCTCGGTGCGTGCACCCCCCCTCTCCGGCGCACACCCTCCCCCCCGGAGCACATTGTTACTTACTTTAGAAGCGAGGGGCGGGCGGTAGGGCCAGTCCGCCCCCGAGTTCACGTCGCTGGGAGCTGCGTCGGCTCCATTGGTTCCTTGCTCTCTCTGCCCCGGAACAGGAAGTAACCTGTTCCGGGGCAGAGGGAGCAAGGAACCAATGGAGACGACACCCCCCCAGTGGCGTGCACCCGGGGCGGACCGCCCCACCGCCCCCCTTCCTACGCCACTGCCGAGAAGGAAAGCAGCTGAGGACGCCCAAAATCGGCTTTCGATTATGCCGATTTGGGCGACCCTAGGAGAAGGATGCCCAACTCCCGATTTGTGTCGAAAGATGGGCGCCCTTCTCTTTTGAAGATAAGCCTGATAGTGCCCCAATCTCCAGTATATCTACAATCAACCTCTTTGCACTAAGTATTGAAGTTGATAATAATGATACAGCCTTCCCTTTTCCTCATAATGAACAGAAAATATCTCTGAAAATCCTATTATCATTGCTAAGTGCTTTTGTGCTTCTTCTTTAAAAATGTGAACTTCTGTTGTACTTCACAGGCTCTATTTTAGTCAGGGTATTGGTCTCCAGATGGACTACAACAGCTTCAAATCTGGTTTGTGTTCCAGCTATCTGGGGATATCGGTAGGTATCTGACCTTGCTTTCTCCTGATGAATGTGCCCCCAAGTTATTTCCTTTGATAAAATAGTCCCCTAGCAGAAGGAAATTCTTTTATTCTGGGAGGTTTGGTGTACAGTGAGTGTCTTTATTTAGTTAGGGTAAACACTTCATTTGTTGTAGGTTATTTTTTTTTGTATTATTATTATTTCTGGAGTGTCATCATTATTTAGAGATAGATTTATCACTATGAATTTGTTAATACTGCATTATTGCCCTTGTGGATGCCTTGTTTATAACAAACAATTGACTCTTTACAACGCTAGTCACTTGTGTATACCAATTAAATATTCATTAAATGCACCAAAACCCTTGTGCCTAATAACAATATAACAATCTGTTACTCCAGTGCCTGAAACAGTTCCTTTCCAAGTCTAAATGCCTTCAATCTGCTCCACAGTTTCAGCTCCTGGATCAGGTTCCCCTGGCCCAGACTCTGCTCAGTTGCTGCTACATTTCCAGAAGTCTAATAAATACTGTGGTGGAAGAATCTTAAATATATTGGATGTTTTGGACTGAAAACCTCTACCCCACCCCGAGAAAATGCTGAATCATGAAGTTCAAGATCACTATCAAGAAATTGAAGAAGTCAACTGTTCTCTGTTATTTCTGTGTGATATTTGACAAGAGGCTCATTCACTAAGGGGCTATTTTACAAAGGTGCAGCAAAAAGTGGTCTTAAAGGGCCCTTACGCAAGTCTTTCCCTATTTTGTAGGTGATAAGAGCTGATGTGTAAATCATGCACTAATCAGTTAAAGAGCAGTGTGCTAACTGATCAGTGCTGACTAGGGCTGCCGATAGACTGAACCGGGGCCAAGGCAGGGCCGCTGCTGCCCCCCAAGTCACTGATCGCTGCTGCCCCCCCCCCCCCCCGATAGCTGCCGCTGCTGAAATACCTTGGTTGGCGGGGATCCCAGGCCCCACCAGCAGAAGATGTCTTCTTACTCCAGCGCTGACTGCCTGCCTCTGCAGCTGCTTTTCCTCTCAGGGCATGCTCGGTTTCAAAACCGAGCATGCATGCCTGAGAGGAAAAACAGCTGCTCAGAAATGGGCAGAAGAGCAGCGCTGGAGGAAGCTCCGGGTCCTCCCCAGCCTCCAAGGGGGGCCCGGCACCGGAGTTTTCACTCTCCTGCTCCTGTCAGGACGCGATCACTTGGGTCCCGTTAGGAGCAGGAGAGAGAGAGAGAGAGACCCCGGCACTGGGCCACCCTTGGAGGCTTGGACCCAGGGAACTTTGCCTCCTCTCTCCCCCCCTCTCGGTGGCCCTCTTGCTGACATGCCCCCTCTGCCATAAAAGTGACAATATTTTTTTTGCATGCAGTTTTGCACGCGCTAATCTTAGACTTACCACAGGACCTCTTGAGGTAAGCCCTTTTAAGTTGCAGTAATCAAGTGCTAACACTTACCACAGCATAGTGAAAGGACCCCAGAGTGAGACACTGCGATAGGGATAATTCTATAACTGTGTGCCTATATATAGATGCTAGATGCTACAGGGAGTCTGGTTGGCACATATTCTAGAAAGGAAACTAGGTGTTTACTTTTCATTATAGAGTATTTATTTTATTTATTTTGAGTGCTAGCATAACCGGGTATGGCCCACCCTGGGGCCCAGCAAGGCTTTAGTCCCTCTACCCAAGAAAAGGAGAAGCAATGAGAAGGGGAAGACCAGGAATGGGGACTGCTTCCATAAATAAAGCATGAAGAGGGGTTGAATTCTGAAAACCAGTTGAACCCCAGGCACAAGGAGGTTCAGCTGGTTTTCAGACTTCAACCCCTCAAGGAGAAGTAAGGAGAGAAAAGATGCAACCAGTTCCACATCCGAGTCAGGGAATTCAGAAGCAGGGTGAGTACATGCGGAAAGCCTGATAGACAAGAGGTGAAACGTAAGCCTTGAGTGCATCCTACTTGCCTAATTTAGAAAAGTTGAGCATGAGGAACAATTGTTAAGGAGTGAGAATAAGTCCTAGAGAAGAGAGAAGAGACTTTCCTAAGCACTGAAAGACTGCAAAGTCTGTGAGGAGTGTGAGAGAAGAGAGGAGTGAAGACCAGGGTGTATCCCGTGCCCTAAAAACTGACTACGCCTATCTAGGAGATAAGGACTGCTACAAGTCCTGAGAGTGAAAAGGCACTTACCAAGGAGCAAAGAGGGCTTAAAACCCCACCACCACCACTGGAGGAGCAGAGGAGATGCAGGAGAATCATAGGAGGATGCTTGGAGTACTGACACCTTTTCCACTGCCAAATAAATTTAACCTATGGTCCCTATATATCCACAGGAGAATGTGGAGGCACGTGTTGCAGTCAGCACATAATAGACCAGCACGGAAAAATGTGTGAGACATTTTAGTACTATCAGGCTTATTGGGAATCCAAATGTGCAGCATATTGTGGGGGGTTTTCATGATATTTTATTGAGTTTTATTCTAAACATGATACAGAGAATATAATAATAAGGTAGAAAAATGTCAGAGGTAAAGCAAATTCACAGATCATATATTGAATAGGTATCTCCCGAGTTGTGTGAAAAGATGGGCGCCCTTCTCTTTTGAAAATAAGCCTGATAGTGCCCCAATCTCCAGTATATCTATAATCAACCTCTTTGCACTAAGTATTGAAGTTGTTAATAATGATACAGCCTTCAGCACTTCATCTGCACTTGCTGGGCCTCCCTACAGTGCCTCGTTGGGTGCTGTTCCAGCCACTCTGATACATCTCAGCGTCTGGATTTCCACAGTCCATTTTAGACTCTTTTCCCTTTGCTTCCCTTCTTCCTCTGTTCTTCTACCTCCTCGACTGTCATTGTAATTGTTTTCTCAGTTCATTGTAAACCGCTTTGGGGCTGCTTTCAGTGGCAAAAAGCGGGGTATAAATGTTCCAAATAAAGAAATCGTGAACCTTGAACATCAGTATTACGGAGATATAATTTGAACGAAGACCAAAACTAAACTTTTAATTGATGTTGTTCCAAGCCTTTCAGCTATTAAAGTTCAAATTTGTGACAAGATGGCATCTTGAGGAGAATGTAGCAAGGTGGCTCTTCACCCATTTCCCTCTAACTTGAAACTTTTTACCTGAATAAATGTCAAAGAGGAGGGGTAAACAGCACGCCGGCCCCGCTACTCCTGTGAGACCAATAGGGCCGATGGACCGCTTTGCAGTGCCTGGAAGTTTTTCGAGGGCTGGATACCTCACGGCTAGAGGGAACGGTGGGAAGTATCCCGCTTCCCCAGCTTGAGGCTGAGATCTCACTCAGTTCTGATGAACGGAGCCCTCTGACAATGCCGGCGGTGGAGCTGCAACAGGGGTGGGAAACCCCTTGTATTACAGGTCAAGGAGTGCTTCCTCTAGTGGGGCCTGATTGCAGCGTGGATCCGTCGGATGTTATCAGCTGTCATGTTTTCAAGGCAGACACTAGGTTCATGAGCCCTTGGGCCTCTGCCGAGCGGCAGCGGCAGGCAAAACCACCCCACACCAGAGGCAAGGCAGAACTCAGACAGAGACAGCTAGATTTCACCTGTGCTTGACCACCCTTCCCCAGGAGTTGAGCCTCTGGGTGCAGGCGGCCGGCAGGACTTTCCGGAGAGGGCAGGCACTGGATTCCAACAAGGCTGAACAGGGACTGAGGGTCAGAGGGGAAAGGAATATACATGGGCAGCAAGGCAGGAAACAGAGCTAGGACTCACAGATAGACAATACTACGCAAAGCAGGAACTGGACAAGCTAAAGGACAGGAACTGAAAACTACAGAGCAGCCACTAAAACAGGGTACAAATACTGACAGACAAGAGACAGGACTGAAAACTGCCAGGCAGCCACTAGCAAGAAACACAGACAGAAAAGAATCAGGACTGAAAGCTGCCAGGCAGCTACTAGCAAGAGACACAGACAGAAAAGAATCAGGACTGAAAGCTGCCAGGCAGCCACTAGCAAGAGACACAGACAACCAAGAACTAGACACAGAAATACACACAAGAAACAAGACTAGGAAACAAGCAAACCTAAGCTAAACTACACACAGACTATCTAGAATCAGACAAGGAACTATACAAAAACCAGACTAGGCAGAAGTGCAACAAACCACTACCAAACCAGGGACCTCAGACGATGCAAAGGCAAACACAGAAGTTTCTAGGTGATTAATAAAGCCCATCAGCACCTGAGGCTCAGCTGCAGCAATCTCAAGGCAACTACAGGTGCTGTTCAGGCACAAACAAGAAAGACAAGTCTGGCAGCCTGGAAGATCCGGACCGGACTGGGCTGAAGCCTGGAAAGGGTAGGGACAGCAAGACAGTCTATGGCAGCCACCGGTTCTGGCCACAAGAGGGCGAGGGGAGCACAAACCAAGAAGCAGGCAGAAAGCATACTGAAGCATAGGGAGGCTCAACATACACAGGTGCAGCACAGTGGAGCAATCAGAGCCATGCTGGAAGCAGCCAGCACACAGAGACAGAGACAGAGCTAACACAGGAAGAACAGACAAAAGCCAGCTTAGAAGCTGACCGCCAGAAAAAAGGTAAGCCTGAGAGGGGTCACGACCACAGACATGACATCAGCGGAGGCGAGGTATCGGGGATAGCCAGTGTCCTGGCAGACTCCAGAGCAGTAGAGGAGAAACAGCTATTGGGTCAAACTTCAGCTGAATTTATTTCACTTAGTAAGTCTTTCTTGCCTGCTAAACAAAGCATTATTACCTTGGATTCAATTTGGGAAGCTCTTATGAACTTAGAAACTACTCTTCTCCTGCCATCTGGCACCTGACCCAGCCTTTAAAAAAAATCTATGAAGCGGCTGTGTGGCGCCTCGTGTCTGCGCTGTGTATAAAGGAAGAAAAATCGCCTCGTCAGCCGGTTTCCTCACTGTGTCCCGCCCTCTGATGTAACTTCCTATTTCCGCGAGGGCGGGACACAGTGAGGAAACCGGCTGAGGCGATTTTTCTTCCTTTACACTCAGAGCAGACCGAGGCGCCACGCCGCCGCTTCATAGATTTTTTTAAAGGCTAGGTCAGGTGCCGGGTGGCAGGAGGTTATCTGGCGACGGAGCTGGTAGGCAGGTGGGGACTGGGGCACCAGCGGAGCACCCCCCCACCTGCTGACACCTGGGGTGGACTGCCTCCACTGCCCCGCCCTTGGTACACCACTGAAATAAGGTAATCTTTTTATTGGACTAATTTTAATACATTTTACTTTCGGAGAACAAAACCCCCTTCCTCAGGTCAGGATAGGATACTGTATTAGCACTATACTGTATTGACCCGAGGAAGGAGGTTTTGGCCTCTGAAAGCTAAACGTATTAGTCCAATAAAATTATTTGTTTTATTTCTATTTGTTAATTTGTAAGTAGTGATTGGTATTTGTTAGTTTTTTCAATTTACATCTGCTGTCTTTATATTTTGCACAGTACTAGGGGACATTTTCTGTTTCTGTGGTGTTGCATTGTATGCAGAGTCTGGCATCTTGGGGGTTCAGTTTAATTTTTGTCTAAATAGAAAGTTTATGATTACTTATTCTGTAGTGGATTAGGGTGTATCTGTGTTTGTGAAAAAGACATGGCTTTCAGTTGGCATTGACTGTGCAGGATCGACGATCTGTATTATTCTGTCTGGTTTCGTTTTACAATGGTGAATTGATGTTCTAGTGCTCACTGTAGTGTTTAAGATGCTTTCCTTTTCCTTGTGTGACTTGTAGAAATTACTGCTTATGGTATGGTAGAATTGCTCTATAGGTCCTGAATGTTTTGTATTTTCGGTATGCCTAGTACTGGATTTTGGAGGGGGGTGTTAAAAAAATGACTAGCCCTGGGTGTCAACTACCCTAGGTACGCCACTGGAACAAGGAGCAGATGTTTCAGTTGACATATTGAATCTTACACAAATAATCCAAGATGATGAGATGGGTACTACACCAGCAACTTTAATTGTAACATTTGTTTTGGAACCAGACCGTGATTGGATCCTGAAACAATTTTTTCGTTACAGGGATGAACTCTTTATGAACAATAAGATTAGAATATTTCCTGACATTGCAAGAGCAACTCAAAGAGATGTCAATTATTTCTAAAACTTCGACCTCGGGTCTTACAATTGGGGGTTTATTTTGGCTCAACTTTCCCTGTAAATGTGTATTGAAAGTCAATTCAGTTAAATATATTTTTTATGACCCTACTCATTGAGTTGTTTTTTAGACTCGAGCGTTGCTGCAACTCCTAATCTACAGCCAGCAGTATCATCATCATCGACTCCGTAATCGTTATGATAGGGCACTAAGTTCTCTTCTTTATTTACCTGCTAATTTCATTAGTGGAATAATATTTCATGGAATTGTACCTGCTTTCTTCTCTAAATTGTGAGTAGAGAATGGAGGGGGGGGGGGGGGAATTTCCTTTGTTTGTTATTGAATATCTGTATAATTTGAATATTACTTATTCTCCCTCTATCTTTTATATCAAGAGTTTTCTTGAATTATTGTGAATACTTATAAAAATAAATAAAATAAAAAATTTAAAAGTTCAAATTTGTAGTGTTTTCTGACTGCTACAAAATGAACATTAAATAAACGAGAACTTTTCCAATTGGAGAGAATATATTTTTGGGCTATGGTAAGGCTATCTGTGCTGCAATATCATCCTACCTCGACTAATGGTACCCATTAATAAACCATACGTGAATGCTATCATTTTAAAATTTTTATTAGTATATTATTTTTGTTATAATTATTATTACAATTGTTGTTATATAATCAAATATTACTCAATTTTCTTGTCAATCCCCTTTGTGTGTAGAATTTTCTTTGCAAACCCCACAGACAGTGACTTTTTTCTACTGAATTATTTACAAGTGTAATTCTGCACTCCACCACTAGGAAGTTTATTACACTAAGCTACAACAACTGGTAACTCCACAGAAAAGATATCCTATTCAACAATAGGAATAAAGTCATAGGTGCCATATATAGAATAGTGCCTAATGCCAGGATCCACGTCCTCCTGTTTGGCGTGACAATTTACACCAGGTTTCAGCAGGTGTAATTTGTTGTGTCTAATTTAGGTGTGGTTCCAGCATATTCTATAATAGTGCATGCATTTTTTTTGTCTGTACTCATGATCTGCCCATTATCCTGGCATGGGCGTGCCCATTTTTCTGATGCGTGCACTTTCTTTATAGAATATGCCTAAATAGATGTGTATGTAATTCTAATTAGTGCCAATTAGTGTCGATAATTGCTTATCACCCAATTATTGGCACTGACTGGCTCATTATTCAATTAGGCTGTGTGAGCAATTGGCTATACGGACAAATATGCGCACACAACTCAAAGCACCCATATATAGAATCTGGGGGGGATAGTGCGTTGGGATGTTCTGCTTCTTTTATAAGAAAATTCAGACTGTCAAAATACTGCTGTTCTGTGATTTATACAGTTCCAAGATTTGATAGTATTTCCCCATTTTATTATAAGCTCTACTGGTTGTCAGTTATGGCTCAAGTTCAATTCTAATTACTTACAATAGTTCATAAGGTTATCACAAACTTGAGGATTTATTCCCTTCAGCAGTTAGTTTTGCTTTACTTTCCGAGTGTCAAAAAGGTGAAACTTTTTAAGCAATTAACATGATCTTGGATATCAGGCTCCATCATTTTAGAATGCTTTGCCTAAAGATATCAGGATGATTAGTGTCTATATGGTGTTTAGGAAAGTACTGAAAAGTACCTATTCAAAAAGTGTATATTAGAGAATTATTAATTGATGTCAATGGAACTTTACTAGGAATGGCCTAGTGTTTATTTGTGATCTACAGTGAACTGTGCAGGTATATTGTGGAATGTAGTGTTTTAATATAATGTAATGGACAGAGTTAGGGAGAGACTGGGGAATAAGAGGAAGTGGAATAGAAGAGCTGGAGTGAGGGAAAGAGATGGAAGCTGAAGATAGACACAGTAAAAAGAGGAAATTGAAGACTAGATAATAAGAAAGAATTAAATCTGAACAGAGGAAGAAAAATAAATTGAGGAAAGGTGAAAGAAAAGGAAGAGGAACACATGAGAGAACATATAAATAGACAAGGAATCCTGGCAAGAGAGTTAAGAGAGGATGAGGAAATTACTGGAAACCAAAATGGCCAGACAACAAAGGTAGAAACAAGAATTTTATTTTTAGTTTAGGATAAAAGTAGTGAGATAGCTGTATTAATAAACACTGATAAATATAAATATAAATATAAAATGGGAATTTTATTTTTTTATTTTAGTTACATTTGTACCCACGCTTTCCCACTCATGGCAGGCTCAATGCGGCTTACATGGGGCAATGGAGGGTTAAGTGACTTGCCCAGAGTCAAAAGGAGCTGTGCCTGAAGTGGGAAGTCGAACTCAGTTCCTCAGGACCAGAGTCCACCACCCTAACCACTAGGCCACTCCTCTTTAAATTGGACTAATTTTAATATATTTTTGACTAATGTTTAGAGACCAAAACCTCCTTCCTGAGATCAGGACAGGATACCATAACAGCAGTATACTGTCCTGACCTGAGGAAGGAGTTTCTGGCCTCTGAAAGCTAATGAAAAATGTATTTAGTCCAATAAAATTGTGTCATCATATTTTCCATTTGTTGTTTTATTTGCATTTGTTAATTTGTAATGTAGTGGCTGGAATACGTCAGTTTTTGGAATTTACTTCTGCTATCTTCATATTTTGCATATTACAGGGTGACAGCAGTGGCGTAGCCACAGGTGGGCCTGGGTGGACTGGGGCCCACCCACTTAGGACTCAGGCCCACCTAACAGCAGCACTCATTTAATGGTAGCTGGTGGGGATCCCAAGCTCTGCCAGTTGAAGACCTCCCTCTGATGGTGCTGAAAACATTGCTCTCCACTTCAGCAGTCTGAGCTTCCTAGGCTGGCACCTGCGCATGCTCAGTTTTCGGCGCATGCCAGCTGCAGGCTGCCAAGGTGGAGAGCAGTGTTTTTCCGCCAGCTGAGATATATTTTTAAGTTGGTGGGGGAGGGGGTAGAACACTTGGTGCCCACCCACTTCTTGTCTAGGCCCACACAAAATCTGCTGTCTAGCTACGCCCCTGGGTGACAGGTATCACTTTTGCTTTCTTTGGTGTTGCACTCTATGCAGCTGGCTTCTTGGGGGGTTCAGTTTAATTTTTGTCTACATATTTCCATTTTAATTTGTGGTTGCTTATTCTACACTGGGTGAGGGTCTACCTGTATTCTGTGTGTGTGAAAGAGACATGGTTTTCTGTAGGCATTAACAACAAACAGTACTCCTGTTCTATATAAATTACAAAATCTTTATTAGTGAAAACAACCCAGTGCATTAAAAGAATTACCAAATAGTATCCCTGCAACTCACTCACACTGCCATCCACACCAGACTTATACCCTGATCACATATGTAAATCCCACAAAGAACACTGAACATAAACCCTAAATTGCAATTTCTTCAGTCTCTGTGTATCGTCAGAGCACAATCTCAATAAAGATCAGTCAGTGAGCCCTAAAAAAACACAAGGGCACACAAAACCCAGTTCTTAATAATTATAGCAGATATTGAACATTGCTGATCTTTGTATCCAACAAGTTCTCAAGTGAAGAAAGAAAAAACTCCACTGCAATATAAAGCCACTGTTCTTATCCCTGTGATTAAAAAAACCACAGAGAAACACTGGGAATTGCAGAGTCACACAAATCTTCTGTGATCCTCCTGCATGCAGTCAAACCTTTAAATTAAAGGCAGCCAAAGAATGCTTCAGGTAAGTGGGAGGCTTCCAGGGATAGGTAAATTAAACCCCCATAGTTGGTATACTCCAAAGGGATACTATTTGGTAATTCTTCTAATGCACTGGGTTGTTTTCACTAATTAAGATTTTGTAATTTATATAGAACAGGAGTACTGTTTGTTGTTAATGTTTTAGGTACCTCCTATTATATATATATCCCCTATTAGGATTAAGATTTTTTCTGTAGGCATTGACAGCGCAGGATCGAGCTATACTAACCTGGCTTGTTTAGTTTTCCAATAGGTTTATTAATGTTTTGGTGTCCACTGCAGTGTTGGTGGTGCTGTCTTTACCTAGGTAGGTCCTTGTTGTGTGACTTGTAGAAGTTATTGCTATTATGGTATGGTTGAATTGCTCTGTAGATGCTGAGTGACATTTGTTGTTTATTTGTAATATTTTACAGTATGCCTGGTACTGGATTTTGGATTTGGATTTAGATCTCACTTTTCTCAGTAGTAGCTCAAGGCAAGTTATATTCAAGTACAATCGTTATTTCCCTGTCCTTGGAAGGCTTACAATTTAAGTTTTGCATCTAAGGCAGTAGAGGGTTAAGTGATATGCCCAAGATCTCAAGGAGTGGAAGCAGGATTTGAATCCTGGCTTCCCTGGTTCTCAGCTTGCTGCTCTAACCATTAGGTGCAGATAATGCATATTATCTGTATCAGCTGTTTGGTAACTCAACAGCACACTAAAGGCTAGCAGAGTTGAAACCTGGTAGCCATTTGGCAACCTACCAAAAACACTGATTGATAAATTATGTTATGATTGCCTGTAACACATCATCACTGTTCACATGGCCAACAGGAAGATGCTGGACTGGGGAGCTAGGGATGACTGAGAGCCAAGTGTTAAAGTACCTGCATATATTTCCAGAATACTGCAAATACTGTCTGTTTAATAGGTTGTATTATTTTGCCGTGCAGTATTTGGATTTTTTTTGTATATAATTCCCTGGAGTGTACACTGTGTGCATAATATCATTGGTAATAGAGGTACTGGGGTGGGGGTCAGCTAGTATACAGTGAAGGGGTCCTTCCTTGCTGTGTTCAAAAGTGCCCCTACTGTCCTTTTTTTCTTTTTTTAAGAGTGGTGCTCATAGAGGGCTGTGCTAAACATCCATAGCTGAGTAAAATTCAGAGCAAGTATAAACATATAGTTAAAATACAGGCGAAAAAAGTAGGGAAAACATGCAGAGTTATTCAGATACCATGGGAGTCAGTATCCAGTGGTACTGAACTGGTTGCTGACTCCCAAAAGCTTGTACATTCATAACTTTGCCCCTTATTTGCAACCCAAATAAGAGACCATTTCTTCAAAGTAAAGAAATTTTTTAGCAAAATCTATCAAAGAATGAATAAGAAATCTGTCACCATGACAAGGAATATCTGAAATCTCTGATTGATTTTGTACCTGATACATTTTCAGAGTTAAAGTATTTGCACACCCCTACCAGCAGTTATAAATTTCCTTTAAAAAAAGGCACCAGGTTGGGGTTGGCAGAGGGTTCCATCTTCAACTCCAGCTGCAATAGGGAAAACAAGGCAAATTCAAAAAGGTTGGCTAAAGATGTAAAGTGAAGTGCAAGACCTTTTTTCAAATATATATATACCCTTGAGGAGCAGATCCACCATCCACCGCTCCTCTTTTGGTGCCTCCTCAAACTTCAAAACTGACGACACCTGCACAATAAGTTCCTGCAGCTCTTCACAGTGAATAATTCGCACCACAAAGGAGTCCTCCCCCGGAAGCAACTCCTCCTGCCTCTCTTCATCTCCTAAAGGCCATTCCTGGTCAATGGCTTCCTCATCCTTGGACCAACCTGATAAGGTTTCAGACACAGGAGATCCACACTTGAGAAGTTCCTCCTCCTCCTAGTCCCTCCGACACCTCTTATAGGGAAGCAAAGAAGAGGAACCCCCTGCAGTGTGGCCCCCTGCTGCTGCACATCTGAACCCCCAGCCTGCTTTAAGCAAAAGGCCTTGTACATGGCCAGGACAAATTCCGGGGGGGGGGGGGGGGGGGAAATTCCTCTCCTGAAGAACACAGCAGAGCAGGGCCAAAATGCACACCCCCATGGGAAGAGACTGGGTCCAAATGCGGAGGAAGATCAGATTCCAACGCACCAGACAAAATGGTGGCAGTTCCCACC